>NW_015544154.1:706458-715724 GCF_001515605.1 Sinocyclocheilus anshuiensis
GGAGATCGGCTGAATGGATTCGAAAACGGTAAAACTCAACTGTTTAACTCTAGAGGAGTTGGAAAATTAGCCTATTTTCAAAAATAGTGGTGTGTTCCTTTAAATATACAAATGAACACACTTATTGTATTAGGCATGTTTTAATAAGCTGAGATGCACCAATGTATGAATTTTGCCTCGAATCTTCAGGTGCCGCTTTATAGCCCAAAACTGTAGGACAACAAACAACACGAGTTACATTTTTACATGAATCAGCTCACTAAAGCACTGTATCAGTCATGCCTACCTTCCCAGCGTGCCTCCTGCCTGTGTGTAGTATTTGTTGTAATCTAGTCGTAACAGCAGTTGTGCCAAATCAGAGTTTATCTGGTGGTTACGCACACTGGAAAGAATCTTGAAGAGCAGGAATGACTGACGACTAAAACCCTGTAAAGTAAAAGTACAGCAATCGGACACAGTTGATATCTATCAAAACCCAAAAAAAATCATACTTGGGTAAATCCTAATTATGTGATAAAAAGCTGAAATTGTGAAATAAAAGTTTTTATTTTGACAATTTATGATATGTATTATAACAAAAAGTCCTGATTTTGAAATTATTCCAAATCCAAGATTGTATTTATGGAAGCCCATTTCTTATCAAGATATTTGGTAAATCATAATTATGACGTAAAAACTACATTTTGACTTTGTCATAATTTTGACTTTTTTTTTTTTTTACCAAGTATCTCACTTTCAACTGCCATGCTTGACTTTATCTCAATTTCAACTCGTCATAATTATCAGTAGGGTTTTTTTCACAATTTCAATTTTTAATTTCAATTATGATTATTTTGACTTTTTACTCATAATTTTGACTTTTCACTTAGTATCTCCTAATTTTAAGTCTTTACTGACTCATAAGTTTGACTTTTTATATCATAATTATGACTATCATAACCGACTTTTCACTTAGTAGCTCAGTTTTGACTTTCATAACTCATAATTTCAGTTTTTGTCATTATTATGACTTTCTTAAATTTAGATTGTCAAAATCATGACTTATGTCAAAAATTTAAATTCAGTTCAAGTTTAATTCAATTCAAGTTTATTTGTATAGCGCTTTTCACGATACAAATGTTGCAAAGCAACTTTACAGCAAATTAAGTTTCTACAATATTTAGTGGTAGCTTATCAGTGGTGACTGTCAGTTAATGTACATATGGCAGAAATGTACGGAAAAATCAATTAAAGACGTAATCAAACGGACAATGAACACTATTAACAGCAATTATTATATTATGCAATCAAACTTGTAGCAAAATTTGGTAGTTCTGTATGTTGTTTCAGCCAGGGTTGGCATCAAAATTATGACTTACCAAAGCATGATTTTTTTCCCCTCGTGAGGCAGAAATGGGCTTCCATAAATAGTCTTGCATTTGGAATAATTCCGAAAACGATTCACACAAGCAAAGCTACCTTCACAAGAATATCCAGCTGCGCAGCTCCTCTTTCATCCAGAGGCCCAAGATTCTGACTGACCAGGGAACAAAAGTTGTGACAGAGGTCCAGAATCTCATTCAAACAGTGGAACACCTGGGAGAGAAATAGATTTAATCACAGCCTAGATTATTTACATAAAGGGAGGTTTGTTACGGACACTCACAGGCTTGAGCAGAATGAAAGACTGTGCAAGGAGATTGCTGAGGAAATGGTCATGGGCCAGTCGAATGCTCTCAAAGTCTCGTGTGGAGTTGATCTGTTGTAAGAGCTGTGAAAACTGGGACTCCAGAACATCCACCTGAAGAGCAATGGAGGAAACACCAAAATAATTCTATTATGTATTATTTACTAAAATGTGTGTGTTGTATGCAAATTGAGAGACAGCCATCTAGATGATTCAAGCAGTAACCTGAAGGTAATACTGAAGGTTGTCCACTAGGAAGGCCATGTGGTTGCGGAGTCTCCATTTAACGGCATCCATCTGGTTTGATTTAAGATGCTTGCGCTGCATCTGCAAGGCCCAGCAGTGCTGCAGCTCAGATTGGACTCGACGCACACTCAGCAGGTAACGGAACACTACGTTGTACCTGAAGTCAAGCAAGGGTTAACTTCATATAAGCTGCTGTGGTGTTCATACTGTTTGATTAATGGAACAATAATATTAAATTGCTAACATAAAACAATGACCTACTTCTCCAACACAGCAGGAGTGAAAAGAATATGTAGGGGCCACTGAACCTTGTAAGCCAATCCCAGCGCTGCCCAGCCAGTAGGCGGAGCCTCACGAGGAGAAGTCTCCTGTGGAGGAGTGGTGCCCTCTCGATTCCCAGAAGCCTCTGCAAGCATAATGATCCAATTCTCAAAAGTAATTAATATGTGGAAAGAGGTGGTGAAGGATAAAATAGCTAGTCAGGAGGTAATACCTTTGCTTTCTTTCCCTTGGTAGTCTATGGTGAGATGCAGGAGGGGCAAAAGATTGTCATCGTCTAGCAGCACTTTATGAGCCGCTTGCTGAAATGCCACATTGACATCTAAAACAAATGTAGCAAATTCAGAGGAATGATGAAGATGTAAGAAGAATTTGAAGAAGCTGACCTCATGGTTTATAAGAAAAGTGTCTTAATACCATGTTCAGTAACGGCAGATGGTGGGGTTTTCAGCATATGTTGAGCAAGGTCAATGAAGACCTGGTACAGTTCACCTCGCCCCAACAAGTAGAAGTCCTTTATGATCTAAAACAACAACAAAACATTCATTGTGAAAGCAAAAGAGCACCTGCAAAAGCATATCATCAACAAACAGCCCTTTACCTTCAGCTGCCCCAAAAGATCGGATTCTTCAACCATCAAAGTCCATAAGTGCTGCAGGAAAAAGACAAACACAACTGCATCTAGACACCTGCTAGTGCTGTTAGATTGGGTGAATGTCATTCAAACACACTCCTATTTTAGCTTGAAAAAACTTAAATACATTTCCAAAGATTTTCCTTTACATTTTTTCCTTGATCTTTTTTTTTTGATACTTAATTCATTTCCATGGCTTTTCCAGCTGTGAAATCAGAATCTAATATTTCCTGACATTTCCACATTTTCCATGACTGTGGAAGCCCTGCCACTGATCTTATCATCTTTTAGATTCTCATTATCAATATAATACAACACAAACGGTGTCAAAACAATTTAAAACCATTTTTGGTAACACTTTTCAATAAGGTTCCATTTGTTTACATTAGTTAACTACATTAATTAACAATCAAAAAAGCATTTATTAATATTTGTTAATGTTAATTTCAACAATTATTATGTATGGAAAAAATACTATGGAAGTCAATGGCTACCATCAACTGTTTAGTTACCAACATTCCTCAAAATATCTTCGCGTTTGTGTTCAACAGAGGAAAGAAACTCATCCAGGTTTTGAACAAGTGGAGGGTTAGGGTTAGGTTTTTGGGTGAACTATCCCTTTAATATATTATTAAAATCAAAACTTCTCTGTTAAAATTATTTAATGAATCTGAGCTAACTTGACCTAACAGTGATGAACAGTTGTATTTTTTTTTTACAAACTAATTTTAAAGATGAATAAATACTGTAACAAATGTATTGCTCATAGTTAGGTAATGCTATCTAATAGGACCTTATTGTAAAGAATGGATGACAGGTTCTTATTCATGAAAATAATCTCACGATGACAAAAATCTTAATGGCTTAAAAATAAGCTTCATTCATCTTTTGATTACGAGTTAAAATATGACCCAGATATGTTTTTGACATGTTTCATGGGATTCACCTTTGTATACCAATTTAGTTACAGGACAAACCTCAGCAACTGTGCTCCGAATGCCATCCACAAGATTCTCAAAGTCCACCAGACTAAAGAGAGGCTGCTGTTTGAGTCTGTGGAGCTCCGCTGCAAACATGTCCTCCTGGTGCTTCAGTATAGACCCTGGGCAACCACATGAGGGCAGCGTTACGAAACTAAACCATCACAAACGCAACTGAACAACAGCAGCAAAATGCTCTTTAGCTCACCAGCTCGGGATGGGCTCTGGTTGTGATTTTCAAACATTTGTACCGACTCCCCAACAAATAAGATTTTTTCGGCTACTCGAACAGGAATGTATGAGGGAAGCATCTCCACACGCAAGGAGAACTGCTGCAGGGATGGTGCGAGCATGTTCTCTTCCTCGATCAGTCTCTATAGAGGGACAGTAATGAACAGAAGACAGTTTAATCCTAGAAGAACATGTATAAATTGTGATAAATCACAGTCTGGAACTGCTGTAACATGCCAAATTTCATTTAATGTTCAAGCAGAGTTTGGCTGATTATCGTACTCTACTAGCACTTGCAGGCGAGTGTTGTAACTAGTACACCATTCTGCTTTTTCATAAGTGTGAAAGTGGGTGTACAGTATATCATATTCTTATGCTTTACAAACTTTACAAACAGCATTTGTAATGAACCTTAGACAAATCAGTAATGTAATAGCAGATGTTTTGCCAGGGACCAATTTATTTCTTGGAAACTTCATAAAAGTGTAAAGTGAATAAGGCTACTGACAGCAAGTTAAAGGCACAATATGTAAGATTTTTTTTATTAAAATATCCAAAAACCACTAGAACAGTGTTACATATTTTGCTGACTTGTGTACTTACATTATCCCAAATGTTTCGAAGAATGTTTTAAATCCAGAGAAATAAGCCATTTTAACTAGTTAACAATTATAGACCGTGTCTATAGTGTCATTGTGTCGCCTGCCAATGACGTCATAACCTCTTTGTTTATTTTAAATACGCGCCCTCTAGCAGCGAAAATTACATATTGGTCCTTTAATGTGCCTCAACTTGACCATTTCAGTGCATTTTTATAGGACTCAGACGAGTATGTTCTATTCGGTTGTTTTGATAGAGGCAAACAAGCTACAATTCTAGTTTCAACATTATTTATTCTTTAGACGCTGATCAGCTGTATACAAAATGACCAACATTTGGTTTTCGACCACTGAAAACAGGTGTTATTCAACAATCTGAACATGGAGCCGCATTGGCCTCCCCATATCTCTGGGACTGAACAATGTAGGTAGGGCCTTGAAAATGAAGATTCCAAAAGAAAAGTTAATTAGGAGCTAGAATCTAAAATCATATTGCAATATCTTTAATACTTCTTAAGTTCCAGACACGCAAATTTTGGAAAAAGAATCTTTATGGCACTCAGATAGGTGTGTTCAATACAGATGTTTTGACAGAAAGAAACAAGATACATTTCTAGTTTCTATTTGTTCCTCTTTAAAAGAAAAGAAGAATCATCTGTACGCAAAGTAACTCACATTTAGTTTTTGACCACTGAAAATGTGTACAATTTAGCAATATGCTTCTGGAGCCATAATTAAATTCCAATATCTTTGGAACTGAACCATATAGGGCCTTAAAAATGAAGATGCCAAATGGAAAGTTTGTTAAGACCCAAAATATAAAAGGGCATTAAGATACCTTTAATACTTCTTGAGTTACAGGCATGTAAACTTTGGAGAAAAAAATTGAAAGGTGCTTTTCCCCCATTTTTGAATGGTCACCGTTGGCACAAAATGATTGCTAAAGTCAACAGATTTTACTAATAGACCTACCAATCTCTGTGTAAAAATAACATAATGATGTTGCCAGCTTTCTGAAGTCATTTTCACCCCCCTGTAATTTGGCTCTGAATTTCAGAGGGAAAATGTCATTTTGACCCTCCTCTACAAACAGGGTATCTGCAGGATTTTTTAAGCTCAAATTTAAGACTTTTTAAGACCTTTTTTAAGACCTGCACAAATAAAATTAATACCATATGAGCGAGGTAGAGCAACGTCTATTTTAACATATGACTGTAAAAAGCATGATTTACAGGTTTTCACAAAACTAAGTTTCATAATATGATAAACTTCACATTTCAGCCTTATAACCATTTTTAAGTAAATGGATGAGTCAAAAGTATGAATTATTATATTAATTTAAACTATTATTATCATCAATCGATTATTATATTAATTAAATATATTTTACTGTCTTAACTGTTCACATTTACAACTCTGTGCGTCTTAATTGTTTAGATTTTTATAATGCAGTATCTTCTTATCAATCCACCAGTTCACATTTACAGCTCTGTGTGTTTGCAGCGTAAAAACATGGGTTGATTTTCACATTGGTCTAAATCAGGGGTGTCAAACTCAGGTGCCGGAGCCCTGCAGAGTTTAGATTCAACCCTAATTAAATGCACCTGATCCAACTAATTCCTTCAGGCTTATTTGAAAACTACATGGTATGTGTGTTTGAGCAGGATTAGAACAAAACTCTGCAGGGCTCCAGTCCTTCAGGAACTGAGTTTGACACCCCCGATCTAAACAAAAACAGCAGAAAAATAATATTCAAATTCATTTTCTGCCAGCAGGTGGCGCTTTCAGAACGGCAGAAACAGAGCTTCACAAATTCATCAACACTCTTTCTGGATGCAAAATATTGCTGATTTTTTTTAGTTTTCAAGGCCTAAAAATATATGAAATAAATCCACTTTACACTTTTATAAGGCCTCCAAAAATAACTGGCAAAACTTCTATTATAATGATTTTATCTTAGCAATGTAATTTGATCATTTTTCTAAAAATATAAATTTTTAATGAGTAATATTTTATATTTTCTTCAAAAAAATGTTACGTTTTCTTAAAAAATATTTTTTTTATTTACAAAAAAAATTCAAAACATATAATATATAATATTGAAAAACTATATATATATATATATATATATATATAGCAGATGTTTTGCCAGGGACCAATTTATTTTTTGGAAACTTCATAAAAGTGTAAAGTGAATTTTATATATAGGGGAGAGCAGGGTGAGTTGAGCCAGTTTTTACGTACGCTGTGTTTAAAGCGAGCGCATGACAGTAATGGGCCAATTTAAATATGTACATAAATTTCAGGATGTGGTGCATCCTTGGGAATAATCAATTTGGATCTAAAATAAACTGCTTTCACAAAAAAAAAACAAAGTGGTCTAGTGGTCTCTTGGCTCAATTTTTCCCCAGTGAGGGGTAAATTGAGTCTTGGGAGAGGGTAAGTTGAGCCACCTGGAATTAAAATTTACCACTGATTATGCCGAATATTTTCACTTTATGCAAGGGAAATTCAATAAAAATGACTTCCTAAAATCTCTGTGTGAGCCTTGTGATGGACTGGCCGTTCATGCAGGGAGTTTCCCCACCTGTTGCTCAAGATGCTAGGTTAGGCTCCAGGTGAATAAAATGGATAACCCAATTTTGTTTAAGGTTGCCTACAAACAAGGGGTGGCTTAACTTCCCCACAGGCTCAAATCACCCTGCTCTAACTTATTTAGTTGCTCACCAAATCCTGCAGCTCACGGAGCTGTTTTCCACTCAGCCCTCCGATACCCAGGTCCTCCTCCTCTTCCTCCTGTGCAGCTGTGGCTCCGCCTGCGCTGGGGCCCTGCTTGACAAAGAACTCCTCACTCTGATCCAGCAGCAACCCGTGCAGCATCCACGCAGCCAGCTGCTTATACATCACGCCATGGCACACTGCAAGAATCCTGCAAAACAGACACTACCATTAGAGCAGTAAAAATAGAATTCTGTGTCTTACATTCCACCACCACGTGCATTAGGGGTTTTTAGTTGGGTTTTTGTGAGCTCACTTCTCTAAGGCCATCCTGACAGGAGGCAGTCCTCCACAGCTGTGCTTGTACACAGTCTCTAGGATCTGGCAGCCATGAATCTGTTGAAACAAGAAAGTTTCAGAAAGGTTATTATTTTCAACCATGCACTCTTCTAATCATTTACAGCAAAGCGGTGGCTCCCGTCAAGCTACCAACCTTCTGAGACTTGATGGTCTCCACAACAACCATCACAGAGGGGAAGAGAAGCTGAAACTAAACAACAGAAGAAATTGCAAGTTAGTCATATACAGTGGGGTTGAAAACTTGTGTTCATATGAAAAATCTGGGACTTAGTTTGATATAATTGAAAATAATATTTTAAAAATAATTTAAACAACTATATACACACTACTGTTCAAAAGGTTGGTTTTGATTCTTTTAAAATAAGTCTTTTATGCTCACCAAGGTTGCACTTATTTGATATAATATACAGTAAAAACATAATATTGTGAAATATTATTACAATTTAAAATAACTGTTTTCTATTTTAACATTTTTTTTCCCTGTGATGGCAAAGCTAAATTTTCAGCAGTCATTACTCCAGTCTTCAGTGAAGTCATTAGAAAATCATTCTAAATTAGAAATCATTCTGATATGCTGATTTGGCACTCAAGAAACTTTCTTATTATTATCAATGTTGAAAACAATTGTGCTGCTTTATAGTATTTTGGAAACCATATATTTTTTTAAAGAAATCTTATGTAACATTATAATCATTTGATCAATTTAATGGATTCTTGCTGAATAAAAGTATTAATTTCTTTCAAAAAATAATAAACCTTTCTGATCCCAAACTTTTGAACAATAGTGTAAATAGATCAATTAGGTCATTTAGCTTATTTCAGTGGATTGGATGTATAGGTAAAATATCTAGAAAGTTTGATTTACCTGTTCCAGCATGTAGTTTACGTGAGAAATGGAGAGGTGTGGATCACCTAAAAACTGTAGGGAAAATGTAAAGTTTAATAGTATTAACAATGTTTAATTTTATTATTATCTGTGCAAATACAGCCATAAAAGGACTTCAAATGTAAACTCCAAGTCTAACACCTCTTTTTCGAGGTCCAGTAAAGCGTGCCGATAGGGCTGCAGCATGGAGTTGAGCCCAGTGCAGAACGCCCGCAGGTAAATGCCATGAAGCCCAGACTGACTCGGCTGGCTGGAGTAATGCTCCTGTGAGACATGTAGATGAAATCACACTTCAGCCTTGATCTGATCATGTCCTTGACAAAACAATGCATGCAGAATACGCTCAGATTACCTGTTGGTGGACATGACCCGTGTGCTGCTCTGTGAATTCTGTGAAGCGCACATAGTCAGTGCCCATTTTACAGAGCCGATTGAGGACACTGGTCTCACTGGGGTGGAGGAACGGAAGGTCCTGGGACACCTGTGATCAGAAACACTTGATTCACATTTTATACTAGCATACCACTAACATAGGACCACAATACTATTTCCATGGACATGGTACTTTTTTTAAATTACTTCAGAATGCCATGTCATGATAATAGCCAACCTTTTATGTATTGTTATATCATGGTATTCTCTGGAGTACCATGTAACTATCACTAGT
>NW_015544154.1:715895-742384 GCF_001515605.1 Sinocyclocheilus anshuiensis
TATACTTATAAAATAAAAATACTGCATGTTAGCTAAACATTATCGTCCTACTTCCGAACATCCATAATGTAGTTTATCCAGTATAATACAGGTATACACACAAACATTATTAGATGCATCACTGACAGAGTACAGCATAAAATAACGTTACCTGCAATCCATTCCGTTTATTCCAGGTGAATATTGTCCCTGGATATCCACTCAGAGCCAGCAGCAGCTCATGGATCATTTTGCCGGTGCTGTTAGTTAGATAGCGTATTCAAATGAAACACACGATAATAAAAATACAGATAGCAAATTCTCATCATTAATATTTTCGCACCGCCAAAACCCCGGTCGCATGTTGATGACGCGAATCCCGAGCGCGACAGGGGAAGTGCTCAGCCAGCTCCACTGCACTTATATTTAACATAATATTTTTATCACATACAGCTGATGAGGACTCATCTGCAGAGAATATATTTAGAGGTGAACAGAGCTTGCTTTCTCTTCACGATCTGCTGTAGAGTTTTTGGTGTGTTTAGCATTTATATTACATGTGTTGCTGGCACCTATAGCGACTGATTCGACTCATTGAAGTTGAGATTAGAGTTATGTAAATACAGTGGTCATTTTAATGCATTACTAAAATGCTTTGGTAATTATAACGTGATAACTTATAATCATAATCTGGGCGAAGTCGAATGAAAACAAGCCTAAAACTACAATTAACTCAACACTGAGAACTAATGTAAAATTAAAATACATACTTATGTTTATGTTTAAACTGTCCAGTCTGCAGCATTAAATGCCTTGCCAACTACAGTTGAACTGTTTGTTTGTTTGTCTGTCGCTGGGAAACATGCCTACAATTTCAGTCCTTAGGCCATGAACCTGCTGTGTGGGACACTACCTTTTTTATGAACTTCTCAAACTGACTTTTGATTTTCAGTGATGGCGGCAGGGAGAGGAGGAGATATCGTCTCCGAGTTCCTCAGTCAGAATCCACACCTGGAGAACTGGGTGGAATCTTTAAGAGGACCCTGTGAGACAAATAAACAGTGGCATGCCAGAAGAGAGTTTGTGCTGCGCAATATGGAGGACTTTCCTTCCATCCAACCTGGGATCCCAAGTCCTAGTTTAGACAGACTTCTGTCTCTGTCCATGGTTTGGGCCAACCACGTGTTTTTGGGCTGTCGGTAATTGTTATTTTTGGATTTGGTTCATTTTTTTTTTCCATGAACACAAAATGCATTTCTTATTTCAGTTGTTTGCGGGTGAATGTCATGTATCTCATTTTTTGCTGAATCTTTTTATTTTGAACGCTACCGTTTGAAAGTCTGGGGTCAGGATGTTTTTTTTTTAAAGAAATCAATACTTTCATTCAGCAAAAACACATTAAATTGATCAAAAGTGACAATAAATACATTTATAATGTTACAAAATATTTCTATTTCATTTCAATTCTTTTTGAATATATTCTTCAAAGAATCAGTTTTCACAAAAAAATATTAAACAGCACAACCGTTTTTAACATTGGTAGTAAAAATATGAAGTAATGGCTGCTGAAAAAACAGCTTTATCATCACAGGATTAAATAACATTTTAAAATACATTCAAATGTAAATTATTTTAATAATTTCAAATCATTTATTTGAATAATATCAAATAAATGTAGCCTTGGTGACTTCTTTTAAAAATCTTTCTGACCCCAAATTTTTGAAAGGTAGTGGACAATGCATACATAAAATGACATAAATATAAAGTATAAAGCTTAAAGAACTGTCCTGATAATAAAGGTTAAAAAGATGAAACAGTTTGTTTTATTTGTTATTAGTATATTAATATTTGAAAAATGTCCACCAAAGAATAGTCACACCACACTTCTGATACATTTTAGACTTGCTAGATAGACTTGATTGATTGTTAGACAGATACGTTTTAGACTTGGTTTTTCAAATGATTTTTCTTTTTTTTACTGAGAACACTCTTATTTGTTATTGGCCCTAATGCAGATATCCACAGCCTGTAATGGACAAGGTAAATGAGATGGCAGAAGGAATCACTGTGATTGAAGCCCCTGTGCGAAAGACTAGAGATGAAATCATGGCAAAAACAAAAAGACCTGCAGTTTCAGGTAAATGGGCTATCTTTAATGTGTGTCATTGAATTAGTGTACACAACCGTTCAAAGGTTTGGGGTTAGCAAGTTTTTTTACAATGCTTTTAAAAGAAGTGTCTTAATCCAAAGTGAAGTGAAAGTGAAAGTTTGATTAAATTACGCTTTTATCTGAACTCAAAAATAACCTCTTAACCATTTTATTTCACTGAATCTTTTTGTAGTGAGTCTTATGTGTACTAGATGTGGACATTGAAATAATAGTACTTTTTACGATGTGCAATAATTGTACTATATGCTGCTGCTTAATAAGTGCAATAATTTTGTTTTAGATGCTGCTAATTACTATGTGCATAATTTAATATTTATATGCTGCTGTCATTCCTTTTAGTGCTATATTCTTTTAAATGAACACTGTTGCCATTTCTATTATATATATATTTTTATACTGATTTTATGGTACGTGTTTAGTTTAGTGCAGTATTTATGAGCCAGTGGAACGGAATTTCGTTCATATGTGCATTCTGTATGTACAGTTGAATGACAATAAAAAAGCTACCTACCTAAAAAAATACACTAAAAACAGAATATTGTGAAATATTATACCGTTTCCATTTCCATTTTCTTGTTATTATCAATGTTTAAAACAGGTGTGCTGCTTAATATTTTTGTGGAAAAAGTGGTATTTTTTCAGGATAGTTCAAAGAACATCACTTTTGATCAGTTTAATGTGTCCTTACTGAATAAAAGCATTAATTTCTTTCAAAAAATAAAATCTTACTGACCCCAAATTTCTGAACAGTACAGTAATACAGAATGTTTGATCACTGATTTACACTGAGCTCTTTAACTGTATTTTGTAGCAGTGGATGCTGATGATTCCCAGAGTGTGCTGCTTAATATTTTTGTGGAAAAAGTGGTATTTTTTCAGGATTCAAATAGATAGTTCAAAGAACGTCACTTTTGATCAGTTTAATGTGTCCTTACTGAATAAAAGCATTAATTTCTTTCAAAAAATAAAATCTTACTGACCCCAAATTTCTGAACAGTACAGTAATACAGAATGTTTGATCACTGATTTACACTGAGCTCTTTAACTGTATTTTGTAGCAGTGGATGCTGATGATTCCCAGAGTAAGAAGGCTAAACCCAACGATACAGACGTTAAAGCTCATGCGAAGAGTGTTGGGCGTCCAGCTGCCAGTACTCTCAAATCGGGCCCTCCGCCGGGGGCTCCTGCAGAACACCAGCCCTTTTTTAATCGACTCTATAAGGCAGTTGCTTGGAAGCTTGTGTCTGCTGGTGGCTTTGGCCCCAATTTGGAACACTTTGAAATCTTGCGCAGTTGTGTGGAGTCATGTAAGGCCAGTCTTGCTTGTGTGTTTGTTCCACTCAAAGACATTCCTGACCTGCCTATGGGACGTACCCAGAAAGAAGGCCAGGTGTGTGAACTGCGCTGCTGCACCGTCTACATGGGTACGGGCTACGGGCGCGATGAGTGTGCCGCCAGGGCTATGGCCTCCAAGGAAGCACTCAAAGTGTTTCAAGGGCAAAAAGTGACAGTGAAAGTTTGCCGCCGCAGGTTCCAAGGACAAGACGCTGACGATTTGGTTCTGCTGGATGAACAGTCCAGGAGCCAGGTTTTCCCTCCGGCTCTCAGCTACCCCTTTCAGGAAGACCAGTAGAGCTTCATTCATATGCCACAATGACATAAGGTTGTAGATTCACCTGTGACAACTGTGAAATCGTTTCCAAAGAGTTTCATTTGTTTCAGTCATTCTCATTCAGAATAGCACTGTGGAGAAGGAATGGTAGGAATATAGTCGTTTGTAAAAGTGATCAAAAAATGAGTTTTGCGCCTTGTAAAATGCTTCCGCTGTTGCTTTAGAGTCTTGTTTGTGGTTTTGAAGTTTAGATGGTTTAGATCTTCATGGTTGTTGAACATCCATAACTGTGGTTATAGTTCAGTCTGACCTTGAAAAATGTTGGTGGTTTCAAAAGCTGCTATTTTAATTGATAAATGTCAATTGTCGATAGCTTTTGTTTTGTTTATTTCTAAAACATTACATTGAGAATATACAGTCTGCAGTTGAATCTGTGGTTGTGATTGTCTATGTCCAATATTCAAACAGATAATATTCACAAAAATAAATCTTGGATTAATACATGAATGGAAGCAAAATTGTAATGTTATACTCCGTTTTGATTGTTAAAAGAAAACATTACAGTAAATAATAAAAAAGTAAAGAAATAAGATCTCATTGTTAGCTTAATATCTAAATTTCATGACACTGTTTTTTACATTTTTCCCTTGCTTCACATATATTGGACAGTTTTTATTTATTAATACATATCATAACCACTTTCTGTGACGAGGTTTGGTAATGTTTGTTGCTGTTGTTTTGGACCTTTAGGCATATTCTTTGAATGTCAAATAAAAATTGCCATCTGTTTCAAACCAGTGTTAAATGTTCAAGCAGAAGTATCAATGAAGTGTAAGTGTTTGGTTAAATGTATCTCAGTCTAATGTTCGAAAAAGCTAGCTTTACTTGAGGTTTAACTTGGGTTATATTCTGATTTCATAAAAATATGTGCCGTTCTGTCTATCCGTACTGTTTTGTTTGGTAGCGGCATTTAAAAAAATAAAAAATCTTGAATCTTTAGAAATCTCACACTTGATGGGGTGGTTCCAAATTGGCCACTATATGGCATTGTAATAACTACAATTGCTTTTTTAGTTTATAACTCTGTAACTATAAGTCAAAGGATTCTAGATTTACAGTTTACCCCTAGGTGAATTGTTCACCAGTTTAAATGGAAAAACTCTTCCAAGGCTCTTGGTTTGAAATCAAACTTGGCACACATCATCCCAAGAACCTCATGACCAAAAACAAAAATGTATTAAAATGTTGCGAAGACATAAGCCAGTTAAAACAGTTTGGAATTGCCTATTTTCACGAATTGACCTTAAGATAAATACTTATGGATTTACACATTTTTAGTTGCATATGAAAATGTAAATGTTGAACAAGTGTCCACATATATGTTTTAATCACAGTTTTTATAGAGGTTTTTCTTTCTTTTTTTTTACTTCTCTTTCTGTCTTAACAGTAAGAGGGAGTGATTTCCTTTCAAGTCAGTTGTCTATTTTGACAACAGTATATATTGCTGTAAACGGTTTTTATCAAACACTATAAGTAAACATTCAAGATGGACTTTGCGGTAGAAATTATATCAAAATATGAAAAGATGGTTGGTCCCTAATGATTGCCATTTGCAGCTAATTGAAAACGATTTTTGTTAAAACACTTCATTTGTTCTTTTGCAGGATGTAATCTGCCTCCAGTTACAATACATATATGTGACCCTGGACCACAAAACCAGTCATAAGGGTCAATTTTTTGAAATTGAGATTTATACATAATCTGAAAGCTGAATAAATAAACTTTCCATTGATGTATGGTCTGTTAGGATAGGACATACATACTGGCCGAGATACAACTATTTGAAAATCTGGAATCTGAGGGTGCAAAAAATAAATAAATACTGAGAAAATCGCCTTTAAAGTTGTCCGAATGAAGTTCTTAGCCATGCATATTACTAATCAAAAATGAAGTTTTGATATATTTACGGTAAGAAATTTACAAAATATCTTCATGGAACATGATCTTTACTTAATATCCTAATGATTTTTGGCATAAAAGAAAAATCGATCATTTTGACCCATACAATGTATTTTTGGCTATTGCTACAAATATACCCCAGCCACTTAAGACTGGTTTTGTGCTCCAGGGTCACATATTATTTACTTATTTGTTTGCTTTGTTCGATCAATTCCCATTTATAGGGCATGAAAATGTTCACTCGCAAAGTGATATTTTTGTAAACACTAAAGGCATATCATTAGAATCAGCCTAAATTTGTCTTGTGTAACAATTATTTGGATATATTCACTATCAATCAAAGTCATTTGAGTATAAAAGTGTTTACTCAGTCAGTGGTCATTTTTAAATCTCTTGTAAAAGAGCTTTTCTAATTATTACCCAAAGCAAATGACAGTTTTATTACACATCACACACAGCTTTGCTCATATTTACATGACATAATCAATTTGTTTCCTCTCCAGCAACCTGAATGCAATTTCATGCAATGAAAAATCCTTATGATGTCTGAATATTAAATGGCTTGAAGGTGCACAATGGTTTGATTGGTGTAATATAAAATTGGACCCATTAACTTCTATGCAGAGATGTGTTTGACCTGTTTCTCAGTGCCAGCAAGCAACAGCAGACACGTATTTCCCATCATTCTCCACTCCTGCTGGCAATTTAAAAAGTTAACAATTGTAAATGAATCTAACAAGGAGTGAAAGCGCCCATTTGAGTGCCGGCTTTGATTGACATTTGAGAGAATTTGGGTGTGTTTCTCTGCTTGGCTGCAAGCTGGACTCATCCTCTCAGGCAGAGCTAATCATGGGACAGCCTGTACTAACTGCACTTTTCCTCATTCTCTCCTATGAGTCAGAGCTTTTTTTGTAATACAGGAATGTCACATATTTTGAACCCTTGTTACATCTAAGCTGTTGACATCATGCATGCGGATGGAATGAGATGTGAGACACATTGAAGAGAATTACAAGGAACTGAAAACTTTTATAAAACACATTCCCTGAAGCTCCTTCATTATATTGTTGTAATGATGGAGTTTCAGAGAATGCTTTATTAAACACATCACCTTGATTTTCTGTTTCTTTTAATTCTCTTAAACTTGTCTCGCATCTCATTCCAGTTACTACATTGAAAAGAAGACTTGGAATGCTAAAGTAATTTCAGAAAGAATAGATTAAATACACAAATTTGACATTGTTTTCTTCTTGATATCTTGTCATATCTAAGTGAACAGTGTAAACGTCTAGTAGGCATAATCCTAATTATGTATTTGTGTTACAACCAGCAATAGCAGTATGTTTATGATAATTTAACTTGTTTTCATCAATGTATAAATGATGCATCTTAGAATCTTTTAACATTTTACAATATGTTTAGTCATTTCTATTTCATTTTGAATGTTCAGTTGCTTGATTTGAACTCAGTTTTCTTAATCTTCAAAGTGGTTGAAAAAAGTGCTTTTTTTTTTTTTACTGCAGGTTGCCACTTTGATATTACTTGAAGGCAGCAATTAAACTTAAGCTTTTCTTTATTTTGGTGAGTAGCTTTTTTTTTGTTTTTACAGTGCAGAATATTTATATGCCACAACAAAACATTTATTATACTAATTAGAGGAAACACACAGACTGCCTTAGAAAACAAAAGTCCACACGATTTATTCAAATTGAATTACACATCAGGTGCAGCAAATAATTAAACAATGTTTCAAATCCATCTGTTCTTCTCGTAGCACTTCATAATCATAAAAATAGAAATCACGTAATGTATAAATATCTGTAATATCATGTGTATATTTCCAATTCACAATCCATTTACAAACATTTCAGCAAATAGTAATTGCAAAACGCTCCACGCGGACAGTCACACATTTTGCCGATTCTTGATCCTTTCCTGATGGCGCATTGCTCCCCGACGTCGCACTGATGTGAAAGCAAAGTGTAAATGTTAAATAACACACTGTCAGCGTTTTGTTAATAGTAAATGTAAATAGTAAATGTGTGATTTCAATCGAGGCATTTCAGTATTTTACACTATTTTAAATGAAACACACAAATCTGTTTTGTGCTACTCACTGTAGGAACGCGCCCAAACTTCTTTTCCCAAAGTGAGATGCGTTTACTCTGCAGTTTCTCCAGAACGTCATGTAAAGCCCCGAGCTGTGAACATGTTCACGTCAACTAAGTAAGTATCATTAAAACCTTTTTAAAGAAGGGAACATCATATGTTTTCTATGCGTCGAGAATTACGCAATACTTACGAGCTGCTTCTCGTTGGTCAGATTCGGGTCCTTTGGGTAAAACTCTCTCAGAGCTCTTGTTTCTAAGTTGGATTCGTTGTCAAAGTCCATTTCGGCACCCTGAATGCAAGACACCAGCACAGCGCATGCCATCGCTGTGGTCCAGAGTTTGGAGCTCTCCATGGTCACAGACAGCCAAGACTGAACGCGTCCTCTGCACTGAGATTCAAGTGAACACTCGCTTCCCGCGGTCCAATCACCTTATATCTGCTCCACTGAAACACCACTCACTTCGGTCCTCTTTTGCTCCACCTTACACATTGATTTTTGTCCATGCGTAATAAGGACGACGACGATGACTCATTGCGTAAAGCTGGCGAGTTTATGTCCAAAACAAGACAGAAAGACGTCTGAAGGGACGAAAACATGTCTTAGGCTGGAAATTATTATATATGTAATTCTGCTTTTTGATTGTTTTAGCAGATGTTTTGTAGTCACGTTGGTTACATAAAAAAACACCTGTATGAAATTCCAGATTCTATTTTGGAAATGGGGAGATGAGGCTAGTTGTAACACTGTTTATATCTGTTTACATATATCTGAACCTTTTCTACTACATTTAAATGGCAAAATTATAAAACACATACACAAACATAAGCATGAAACCACTATAGGCTGGTTTTCTGGTCTTGGCGGATTTTAGCTGGTCTCCCAGCCTGGCCGGCTGAAAAGTACTGGGAGAAAAGGTATATGGCTGGATCTGGTTTAGGTATTTTCAACATACACAAAACAACAAAGTGTGGCATTTGAAACATATGTGACCATTTGCAATTTATGAAAATACTGTTGTCGAACATATTTCACACTTTCGGTTAAAATAAACCTAAACTAAATCTATGCTAATGTGATTTTACTGTGTTCGACCAACAGCTTTAGTAAAGTATTATGGGAATAAGTTAAATTAATATATTAAATTATTAGAATCCAACATAAAAAAAAGCATTAAAAAAGCACTGTCAATGTGCTCTGCCATTAATGTAGCCATTTTTTATATATTTTAAAAAGAATTCCAATGACAAATTATTTGAAAGAGGCCCACTTTATCTGTATTCACATAACAGAAACAGTGGACTGAGTTTAGCATGAGCATAATGTTTATTTTCTGTAAAGGAAGAATGTACACATTGTGATAAAGATGGTGATGCTTAAGTGTCCCTCTATACCAGCTGGTGTACTTGCATTCATGTCAAGTTTGTCAGCTTTTTGTGTAGCAGGCACAGCCTTTATTGAACGTCCAAAGGAACATCAGTTACTTGCCAAAAAGAAAACCTGCAAAAGACCAGGACAAAAAAAAAAAAATGCAATTTTTCTTAAATACAATGTCCTATGCACAAGAATGGAGCTAGTTAATTCATTTTCAATGGCCAACAAATTCATTTAGATGGCTGCTGTAGAAGATGCTTGTCCATTTTTGTTGATTAATCCTATTTTAGGCACAGAACGTGTTATTTTGTTGTTTCCTGCTGATTAATGCAAAGCCAAGCCTCACTTTGATCTGGTCTTAGGCAGGAATCAAACCAGGTCCGTCTGACTGCTCTGTGGGCTGCATGAGTCATATCATTCCAATTACCACTTGTATTATTGCCTGTCAGAAACTTTTCCCTCAGCACGGTTACCTGTTTATTAATACGACCACTGTCGGGGTAGTTTTGCTCACCACTCACGTCAAATTAGCTCTATTTTCATCTTCTTCCAAGAAAAAATATTCAATTTTGTGCAGGCAGATAGTTCATATGCATAAGGACGCATGTCAATGGTTTAACACCAGCAAAATATTTTGCTTTTCACAGTCATTCTTCGCATAACATTTCTCCACACTGCTACAAATAAGGTCCTGAGGGTGTCATTCCTGTCAAAACAGTGTAGACCATTTTTGAAAAGATGATTACTGGATAGGACAGGATTGCCATAGGGTGTCAAATCCAGACCAAGTGTGAGAATGGCTGAAAGGAGCATAGCCTAAAATACACACTGGCACTTGCAGTAAACTGCACATAAGCATTGCTACTGTTGTGCATGCAGACTTCAGTCACAATTTGACTTGACAGTTTGTAAATTGTAGTTTGCTGTAATCTTTCAATGTGGCGAAGGCTTGCCACCCTCTAATAAGGTTTGGCTCTGATTTAAGTTGAGGAAATAATATATCTCTTGCCAAACAGCCACAACAAAGGAAGTCTGACATCTTTTAATAATAAACTCTCACCTTTAAGTTCCCATTAAGATTATTGGCCTCTAGAAGAAAAAGCTTCCTGAGCCACTGAAGGAGGTTGTTTGTATATGCAGTGAAGAGGAAGATGGGCTTTGGGACGATGCCGGAGTGTTGTGTGGGAGAGATCGGAATTCATTATCTTCCTGACTTATCTAAGTATTCTTCCGAACTCTAAGATCCTGGCACATTTGTTTTGCTTCAAAGATGTTTGTTTTCTCCTTTGGCTGGCATGTCAATGACCTCCCACCCTTTTCCTACTTTATGAATCCTTCTGAGAGAGTCAAATTACTTGAGCCGGAAAGACCCTGCGTTGGAATTGATTTTGTGTGGGTGTGTGATTTCCCTCTTCCCTCAGGTGATCAAGTTAAGTTCATTACAACCTTATTGCCTCTCTAATGTTGAAAAATTATAAGTGAATTAAGACCTGACATACTTGTGTCACATCAGCTCGGTGGATTCAAGTCACATTTACCTACCATGATAGTTTGTTCATAAGACTCTCCAGCCAGTCATCAGCAGTTGTTATGATGATCTGAATGTTTAAAAATAGATAGAAAGAAGAACAAAAAGGAATAAAAAATAGTATTATAAACTATATCATAACATAAGTCTGTGCATTAATAGTGGTGATTTTTCAGTGATGCTTTCTTCAGGTTGCATCATTACACCAGTAGGTGGCGACAAGTGTTTATATAAGTAAGTCATTGAATCACTCATTCAACCAATTCATTCAAAACACTGATTTAATCAGGAATGAAAGAATTGATTTCAGGCTGAGTGTGTCCCACCATTCATTACATTCAGGAACTCATGTGAAAATGTTGAAATTTTGAGATTTCTAGTGTAAGATGGTAGTAAAACATTTTATTGGTGCAGAGATGAGTATGTGTCTTTTGTACAATGTCTGCAACTTTTTTTTTTTTTACTTAATTACAAGCATCACATTTACTAAATTGTGTTATATGTTACATAGGGACTACTGAACAGATATTTAGAAGTTTATTTTAAAGTAATGCAAATCAAAATATCTAAATAACGCTCTGAAAAAACTTTACTTGCAATTTTACAACACTATGATGTAAGTGGGTCCCATTGGATAATCAAACGTTCTGTGTACACTTACGATCTGTTTACACCAATTGAATATATGGGAAATACATCATGTAAGTAAACAACTGGTCAAGTGCAAGGACTGCAAGTATAAGTATTGGGATAGGCCCTCTGTCTTTATGAGTGAATAATTGAATCATTCCCTGAACAAGCCACTGAACAAGCCACCCAATAACGAAACACCACTCTGTAACCACTGCTGCTGTAATATTGCTTAATCAAACCTGGATTATAAATGATAATAAAAAAATGCAGTTTCAGAGCTTCAGCATAGCAATAGGGGGCTCGATAACCCAGAGAGAGGAAAGATCTGCATCTGACTTGTCAATTACTCAGAGGTCCCTTGTTAGTGCCAGACCCTCATTTGTCAACACACAATACAGACTCCCCATTATGTCAGAGGGAGGGAGTCAACACTCGGATTCAAAACACAAGCCAAACAGTTGCGCTTCAGACAGCCTTCAGATCCTAAAACCCCCAAAATGGAGCCGATAAATGGGACTCAAGTCAGTTAATCAAGCTGTGAAGTGGCCAGTGGGTAATATTAGATGTCAGCATGGTGAGAGACACAGAATCAGGTCACTTCATCGTGCAGCAAAGATTATCTCATGCGTCAGTGAGGGCCACACTCCAGTCCACTGATTGCATCAGTCATTAGGCTAACAGCAGAAGCTTTGCCTGTTAGTGTGTTTCCTTAACAGATGCATCCATCACTGTCCTGGGCATCCTACAAGACGATTCCCTTAAGATCTTTCAAAGAAGAGTGTTGTACTCAGGATTAGAATCACTATAGCTATTATTATGCAAGCTGTAGTTACAGCAGCAAGAGAGTATTTGTGCTGGAACTGACCTTTATCACCTCTACCAGAAACACTCTCTAGAAAGCAAATGAGATGGTCAAGCACAAAGCAAAAGAGCAATTCAAGTGTTTCAGGGTCTAGATGAGGCAAAGAATGATAAATAAGAGCCAAACAAGAGGAGCAGATGTGAAGGAGCTTGTTTGATTGCACAGTCTGTATTTGGCCTGTCATACCTAAGGAGAAGATTAAAGGGAAAAAGTACACAGCAAAGCAAAGGGTACGATATGTTTCTTTAAATAACACAGTGCAACATTCTGTTCCTGCAGATTTGGTGGGGGATCTTGAGCTCTTATGTAATCATTTGTCTTTTCATATTTTTTTTTCATGTTTTCTGTTTAAGTTGATGAATAATTTAACCCTTCCATTTGCTTCTGATGCATCAGAACAGCAGTGTAGCCCTTGAAGAATGAACAAGCATTGTTGATTTTAATGGGACTGACATTTGTCTTGCTTTGTTCTGACATTGTCACATGCATATTGCATTGGCTTTATTTGTTCTACGTAATTGTCTTCATTTAAGTTAAAAAACAGAAAGTGAAAGCTTTTCTACATACACTCTTTTCTGCTTGGGGCAAAAAGCATCAGTGATATATTCATAAAATTGTTAGAAAGGCTGTCCGCACATACCAGGGTCCGCAGTCTGAGTTGTTGTGCGTCATTGTGAGGTAATTAGGGGTCTCTGAAAAATCTGCCTCTACTGCCTCTTCCCTGCCTACAACGCTTTATTTGTTCTGATGAGGAGTTGCTTATCTTTGTAATTGCACTGTATAGCTTTCATGTGTTGCCATTAAGCTTTATAATATTGCTTAACGACTCCACTTCCATTCCACCCACTTTCTTCAAATCCATTTTTAGACAAAAGCTTCACATCTTTAAGCGAACGCCAGCATAACAGAATGAAGCGGGATGAGGAGGACAGAAAATGGCAAGAAATTAAAAGGAAGAACTCTGGGTGACTTTTATGGCAAATATTAATAGAGGAATTCTCCTCTCCAAGGAAACTGCTGTGTCAGAGACCTTTTAAAACTCAAAATTGCTTGAAAATTAAACTATATAATCACTAGAGCTGATAATTTTATAATAACAATTACTATAATCATTTACATTTCTATAAAGACCTTTTAAAACACAAACTTGCTTAAAATATGTATGCATGTGTTACTTTCATATTATATTCAGTTGCACCATATAAATATATATAAATTTATTTATAAATATGTGTGCGCACATGTATAGATTTTAATTTAGTGTGTGTTTGTTTTATAGAATTGTATAATAATAATTCTATTTATAAAAATAATTGTATTATTATAATCATTTACATTTACATAAATACTTTTAAAAACAAACTTGCTTAAACATCAAACTGAAAGAATCACTTGCTCATATAAAATTTTATAATAATAATTCTATATATGTACACACACACACACACACACACACACACACACACACACACACACACACACACACACACACACACACACACACACACACACACACACACACACACACACACACACACACACACACACACACACACACACACACACACACACAGACGTATAAATACATATATTTATAGCCTTTAAACATAATATGAAAGTAACATACATATATAAAATTATATAATATGAACATTTTATATTGTAAATATTAATGTGTGTTTGTTTATAAATAATATATAAGTTTCCCTCCCATCAAATGCATTAAATTAATAAACAACAACAGGTTCTTTGACCAGCCAACTCCTGTGGATAGGGGAGAAGTTACATAAGAACACCTGTCTTGTATAGTCTGTGGTGTATTCATTACCTTAAATAAACACTTTGAGTAAAACAGTAGTGTAACATTTTAAATGTTCAGTCCATATGATATTCTCTCAGACAGAACCAGTGCCCCTCAGAAGCCTCTTCTGAAAGCAAAGTTCCTGTCGTCTTCACAGCAGCCAGGCAGAAATCAGGACAGGTTTGGGTGGATGATCTGCAGGATACAAAGGGGACAAAATGAGGAGTGTCAGCCGAGCAGCCGTTAGATGGACTGCAAGTATCTCTCTAAATGTCTCAAAGAAGCTGTTCATTAACCCACCACACAAGTGTCAGGTCAAGCAGCATCCTCTCCAGCACTAAATTGAGTTTCCATCAACCAATGAGCATTTATTTGAAAAACAAGCACTTCTTCATTTAGCCAGCCTCCACCAGCTCCACAGAAGCGTAATTACACAGCATAAAAAATGTAAGAAATGAGCAGCTAATTATTGCAGACTTAATGATTCACTCAGTCTCTCACTAACTGCTCTCCTCCTCTGAGGTCTGATAAAGCCATTGGAAGAGATGGCGAGGACACTTCTGACGAGGACAGCGGTGTTATGTTATCTTTCCTGCTTGAATGTCTCGCTTCTGATGTTTGCAATTTCATAATGATACGTTTTATGGAATTCTGAGCCGGATATCAGATCTCGGCTGTATTTGCTTTTCACCCATTTAATAATAATATTCAGGGGATTGAGAAATTTCGAAAATGTGGATGATTTGAATACAGTTCCTTTGCTCAAACAAAAAGAGTCAGACAAAAATCTCAATATGTTCTTAATGAATAAAGGAGACTCTATAATATCTTTGTTTTTTTTTAATTATTGTTGAGCATTTGAAACATTATTAATCTGACCTGGTAAAATGGATTATACATGAAATAAAAGAACTAAGGGTAGACTCGATGTTGACAATAAGTAAACAAACACTGCCCTCTAGTGCTCAATGAAAATAATGAATACAAATTAAAAATGATACTTGTTTTTTGATTTATTATGAGGGCAAACTACTTTACTAAATGTTATTTAACACGAATTATGCAATGAGGGAAACAATATTTTGAAAAAAAAAAAAAACATATATAAGGAAAAGGAATATATACACTGAACAAAATTATAAACGCAACACTTTTGTTTTTGCCCCCATTTTTTATGAGCTGAACTCTTTTTCTACTTTTTCTATGTACACAAAAGGCCTATTTCTCTCAAATATTGTTCACAAATCTGTCTAAATCTGTGTTAGTGAGCACTTCTCCATTGCCAAGATAATCCATCCACCTCACAGGTGTGGCATATCAAGATGCTGATTAGATAGCATGATTATTGCACAGGTGTGCCTTAGGCTGGCCACAATAAAAGGCCACTCTAAAATGTGCAGTTTTATCACACAGCACAATGCCACAGCAAGTTTTCAGGGAGCGTGCAACTGGCATGTTGACTGCAGGAATGTCCACCAGAGCTGTTGCCCGTGAATTGAATGTTAATTTCTATACCATAAGCCGTCTCCAAAGGCGTTTCAGAGAATTTGGCAGTACATCCAACGCGCGCACACACACAATATTTTTTCAAAATGTTTTTCAGAAGCAAGAAAATGTCCAATCGTACAGGCTAAATTAACAGCAATTAACAGCCTAAAATAGTTTTTTAAACCTAAAATAGTTTTTTTTTTTTTTTTTGGAACCATTGCAAAGTATGTTCTTTGCTGATTTGTATTCAAACGTGTTATATGTTCACACGTTACAGACAACTAATAAAGTTTTTCTTCAAATGAGACATAAATATTTTTTTTCTTGGATTGCAATATATAGGAAGCAAATATATTTTTTACATTTTATTTTAACATTTATATTTAACATAATATATATATATATATATATATATATATATAATGAAAAATCATAGCAACTAGTAAAAATGGATTATAGGACAATAGGAAATCGATCGCAGAAAATTGGACCGTTATGGCTTCAAGTAGAAGGGTAAAATATCTCTTCTCTATCAGAGATACTGCACAAGACCGAGACAGATCCTCATTAAATAGAGGTGATCAAAGTCTAGCCATTGGGAAAAAGAAAACAAAAAACAGAAACTGACAAGCATGGCTTCAAAAAGAAGAAAGGGTCAGTGAGGTTGATACAGAGAGCACACATTCTCCTACTGCCATATATTTCATTACGCAAGAATGAAATACTTTGGAAAAACTTTCTCATTTCCTTCCACATGTCAAAACCATCAGAAAAAGATCAAATGTAGATGTTACCGAGGGTGGCCAGTCATCAAGCATCTGTCACAGCAGGACTCAAATGAGCTGAACACCCTCAGAAACCAATTACTGCTATGATCTTCATTTTCAATAGTTATCTGTACCAGAATATTTTCAATGATCTATAACAATGTTCGTTGAAATTATATTTTAACTACATTTGTTATGCAGGTATTATTATATTTTTATTACATTTATTATTACCAATACTGGCAACTCATTAGACTTTTTTTATTGTGTGCACTAATATTTGGACAATATTGTGTTTAAAGCAATCACACCAGAAAAGGATGTTGAAATTAAATGGAATAGTGATTAAATAGTTAATGCACTAAATATGGATTGTTCATCAGTATGAATCTATTTTGTAAAGAATGATGATTTTAAACTGCAGTAGTTGAATGAATAGTAAGTTACCACTCATAATTTATTGTCCAACTAACTAAAACAAAGAAAAGAAAAGAAAAACATTTAATTTGATTCTTCTCAATAATGTAAAATAAAAGAAGTGTTGGCATGCCACAGCTGAAATCCGTTTGCTTTGATGTAGTAGTGTGTGCAAAGAACCCAAACGCTCCCAATTCTCAGCTGATGCAATGTATTATAAATATTGTTGACTTCTATGAATCAAAGAATGTACTTTTGCTATCTTCTTGTTTGCAATCATTTTCATGCTGTATTAAACAGCCTGTGGAAAGTGACGTAAGAAATTGTGTAGTGATGGAAATATTGATGCCGAAGGTCTAGTAAATCCCTTTCCAGCTGTCACAATCCCTGCCTGTGTTCTGTGTCCCTAGTGTTGTTCACCTCATGTTTCCCTGCCAGGCTGCCACCTTGTTAGTTGCCATGGACACTGATTAACCACGCCCCCCTTGTTACCTTGTTTGCCCCTGTGTATAAAGCTGTGTGTCTCTCAGTCTGTCCTTGTCAGTCGTTGTGGATGTTACCTCATTTTCCTTCGTGGTTTCTTTGTACATTGTTTTCCCTGCTTGGTTTTGTTTGGACTGATTACCTGTGTTTTGACCCTTGCCTGTGTTTTGGATTGTGTTCTTGGATTACCCTTTGAATAAACTGCTGCATTTGGATCCGCTCCCTTGCCTGCTCTTTGCCCAATCATAACACCAGCTCACAGGTGGTTTAATAATATTACAGACATTTTCCAACACTGAAGTGTCTGTCATAATAAAGTGATGAAAAAATGGCTAAATATTTTAATTACTTTTAATAACATATTGCAAACATGCCTCTCGAAAGGCATTAACTGTATTGCTCGGAGCGTTTAATCAGATTGCCAGAAATGTTATGAGCCACAAACATGCTAAAAACAAGTAATCACCCTGGTCATTATGGGTTAAACAACGTAATTAGCATGTCAGAGTAAATCAAATCAAGTCTCACTGTTTATCTTAAATGTCTTATACTGTGCAATCAAACTTTAAATGTACTGTAAATTAATAAAATGAATTTTCAAAGTAAGATTTTTGGGCACAACAGCCATCATTGTTCAGTGAATAAAACATACCTTTAAATATATCAAAAGCATATATTAATGTCAAGTCCTGGAAAAAAAATCCTTTACAGGCATGAAAACTGTGTAGAGAGTGTATTACACCGTAATATCATTCAGTGAAACACTTGGACAATTAATAATTCAGTGGTTTGACTCATGACCAACAGGTTAAACATATTTATTTAGGGATCATTAAAGTGTCAGAGTCTGTGTGTATAACGGACACCTAATGCACCACTGTATCTTGAGGGGACAGTAAACTGACCGATTTCAAGAAATGGAGCAGAAAGTTGCCACTCTCAACTACCAATATATTGACTGTGCGCTTTCTCCAGGGAAACATTCACGCTGTAGTCTTGTTACAGAGCCTCATGCAAGTCATGCATAAATGACAACATCCAGCATTGATGAATAGCTTAAAATCTTTAACCATTCATCAGCACAAAGTGCCTAAAAAAGGTTCAAATAAAGGTAGACCATTTTACTTTCAGTTTCACAGTGAGTCATAACAACTATATTTGGTTTATTTATTGAATTTTTAAAGTATTACTGTTTGTTTGCTCGAATATCCCCAAGCACCACATTTAACATGTTGTATTCTGAGCTTAATTGTGACAGGTGTCAGCAGAGAAAACTTATTTTGTATATTTCAGCAGGATGATGTAAGAAATAGGAAAGTCTCAGATGGTATACCATCTTATATCTGGAATGTTATACCTGCCTAAAAATATGCTTTTATGGTACCGTGGGCATTGTTGTTTCTCTAGATCAATTGGGACAGGGCCTAAATCGCACCGAGTAACTATATTGAACCCCTGGGTTTTACCATGATTGACTTTAATCAAGAGAGATTAAACACAAACATTAAGGCCTGGATGCCCTCATGAACTGAAATTCTGTGAACACTGCACTGTACTAACATCATTTTATTATCTTGGCAGAAAGCATTCACGAATACCATCACTATTACTCCTAAAGGCAATGAAAATACGGGGTCTTTAAATTAGTAATTTTCTAGTTCATTGATTTTAAACATCTGATGGGCATCTGTAGCCAGTGATTCACATTTTGCAATTCTGCACTTTATACTTCTCATTTTCTGTAGACTAAATTATTGCATTGGGTTGCATGTTCCAGTCTAGCTCACAGTGAGAATCCAAATTACATTGCCCATAATGCATTTGGCCTGCCAATTTGTATAGCCCCACCCCTGAAGAGAAACACCTCTGTGGCCATATATATATATATATATATATATATATATGAGTGAGTGAAGTGAGTGAAGTGAGTGAAGTGACATGTGGCCAAGTATGGTGACCCATACTAGGAATTAGTGGTTTATATATGTGACCCTGGACCACAAAACCATGTCATAAGGGTCAATTTTTCGAAATTGAGATGTATACATCATCTGAAAGCTGAATAAATAAGCTTTACATCGATGTATGGTTTGTTAGGATAGGACAATATTTGGCAGAGAAACAACTATTTGAATATCTTGAAACTGAGGGTGCAAAAAAAATAAAAAATAAATAAATATTGAGAAAATCGCCTTTAAAGTTGCCCAAACGAAGTCCTTAGCAACGCATATTACTAATGATAATAAATTTTTGATATATTTATGGTAGGAAATTTGCAAAATAACTTCATGGAACATGATTTTTACTTAATATCATAATGATTTTTGGCATAAAAGAAAAATTATAATTTTGACCCATACAATGTATTGTTGGCTATACATATATGTGACCCTGCCTGCAAAAACCCAGCTAAAATCATTTTTTTGTGATTTACTGTTTTCTACATAAAATCATCCTTCATAAAGATGTAGAACATTCTGTGAAAATATAACCTTTATATCTTTAATATTGACTAAGGCCATGTCAAAGATTGAAATCATAGTGAAATTAATGGTTTAAATCAAACTTTGATGCTTGTTATTTCATAATTAGGTTTTGAGACTTTAGCCTGGATTTCACAGACAGGGTCACATATATGAATATTGTCATAATAGAGTGGTGTATCTGGTATTGTAATTAATTGGTGTAAAAGGTTTCAGTGTGCTGGAACTCACATAACCACTAAAAACTAAAACAATATCTAGTTTGTAGTACATCTCTCTAATATATATGTGGGTAAGAGTCACTATGGAGGAAAAGTACCATCTATTTTCATCCTCAATTTGTAATCCAGCTGCTTGTGACAGATGTTCAGTTTGAATATTTGCTGAAACTTATTATTATTTTTTTAAAATATGATATTTTCCACCAGAAACTACTAAGCTATTTCAGAATTGGACATTTTTGTCTTTTAGTAAATATAGTCTTAAAGTTTTTTGTTAAGGGTGGATTAAACATGCATAATTCATGAAGACAATAAAATGTGCTGAATAATAACCATGTTTATTGATAACACAAGACAACCATTAAAAATATAAATGAATAAACACATTAAACTCATGCTATGCTATTGCTTGTCATGCTGCGTTTTGATGAATGCTTGTCAAAGACCTTGTACAAGTGATTCAGAAAACAAATTTCCATGTGCTGCCTCTTTCAGGTGCATGACTTTACAGCTTCAAGAAAGGATTATGGATTTGCTGCTTTTTTAATGACTCAGATGCATTTTAGGAGAAATGAGTTACAGTTAGATCCTCTGACACATTCACACAATTTCCCAAAGCGTGGACCCAGTCTCATGGCGCAGCGGGAGCCCACAGCACACTGAAGAGAGAGAGAAAGAATGATCAGATGTGAAGATCATAATCAAGTTTGTTTTGAAGGAAACTTTTAATAACTTCTAATATGAAAACCATGAAGATAACAAGGAGATGGAGCAAAATGTACCTGTGGAATGCCACGTTTTTCTGAAGATGGTAAATGAGGCTGATATCTTCCCAAAAGTGCTGTCATAGCCTCAACCTATGTAAAAACCATAAGCAACCGAATGAGATATGAATGAAAATATATGAAAAAAACAAAATTTTCACCAACCAATTATTCAGTCTTTGGTTCACAGATAATAACTGACCACACGTTTCACTATATAAAAATACGCTACAAAGAAAAACAAACAAATAGCTATAAAAAGACGTTTTACCTACTCACCAATTCGTTCTCCATTTCCTGCTGGGACAGTTGTGTGTCTGTGAGTTCCTGGGATGTTTGTCCGGAGCACAGGACGGTAAAGAGCACGACTATGGTCAGTATCTCTGAGCTCGTCATGGTCCTGACTCCTGAGTCCAGTCAGCTGCCCGGGCCGGGTCACAGTCACAGCACACTGAGCTGTGGAGGGTTGGGTAACTTAGTAAACACGGGCTACTTAACAGTTCACTGGCTATTTTATAAACTGATATGCCCCGCCCTGACTACGGTTAACGGATTATATTAGGTCAGCTATTGGTCAAAGGATATTTATTTTGCTGACGCTGAGATTGGAGCACAAACAAGCAGTTTATTGCATGTTCAATAGGTAATTCTCCTGCCTGCTCTCATAGCCTACCTTTGACGGCATACTGCAGCTGTAGATGTAGTACTAATAATAGAATAGAATAGAATAGAATAGTGCAAAGCAAAATAATATTTCATGTTTTATATAAGAAAAAAAAGAAGCAATATTCTCATATTGACATTTAGCCAATATTGACAAGACATACCCCTAGATTCATCTGATACAATATCGTGATTTATTTATTGAAGTTAAAAGAAGCTCACACTGGTGCCAGATCGTTAGGTAGGCCTATATAGGCTATTTGTGTTGACATTAAATCCTTTTTGGAATTTCACAGCCTTCATCCTGCTGTGTAGCTTCTGAAACAAACCAGCTTTTTATAGGCTACTTTTATTATTATTATTATTTCTGCCGTTTGTATGAGCTTTCTTATTTTATTTGAGAAGACTCGTGGAATAGAGAGAGAGAGAGCGAGAGAGAGAGAGAAAGAGAGAGAGAGAGTTAGGCTATATATAGAGAGAGATAAATAACAATTTATAACCATTTAACCACACAGTGAACTAGTGAACACAGTGAACTGATCAAAATTATCATAAAAGTATGAGCGTATAAATAAAGTTTGAAACAATAGGAAATTAAATTGTTATTTTTGTTGTAAGTTGCATCCGTGTGGACCAGTTCTGTAGCTCCTCGATTAGCAAAGACATTTCCTCGTGTTTTATATTTGTTTGCATGCACTGTAAGTCGCTTTGGATAAAAGCGTCTGCTAAATGCATACATTTAATTACATTTTAAATTAAATAAAACGACAACTTAAATTTAAATATAATATTCTGTACATGTTTATTTTATTAAGTTAAATTATTTTTAATCAAACTTATTTAAAATACAAATATTATATTATAAAAGAAAAATTCTTAGTTATCCCAGGCCCCTTGGAAGTTTGCTGAGGCCCTCTGCTGGAGAATCACAAAGTGCTGTGGCAGACTATGAGCAATGTGGGCAGTAGAGGGCGCTGCAGTCACAGTTAAAAGTTTTGAACTGATATTCTTGAAATGGGTGTTTCCTGAAACGCATACTTCAGGATTTAGGAAAGAACACGCCTATGACATCAGTGGGTTTTCAAGAAAATAAGTCGCTGAAACTGTGCAGCAAAGTAAGAAGGGGGCCAGAGGTGCCTTCTCGAGGTCTAAATATAAATCCTAAAGGACTCAGATCTGCATCGAGAGCTCACAAGGGAAATAGGACTTGTAAACTTTTTGAGAAGACATGTCAACTTCGGACGAGACAGACGGTTTCCGACCTAGATATGGGTGTAAGTATTAATGCGTTTTCTTCAGGCGTTCTCCTGAAACGTGATGCTCAGTGTGTTACAAGAAAGCTATTAATTTCAATGAATGCAAATGCTTTAATTCAAAGAGAGTGTTATTCTGTTGATTTTTATCCAATTGCCCATTATTTTAATGGTCAAGTTTGCATCGGCATGGTTTACAACTTCCGTATTATAATACTGTATGATGCGGGATCACCTGGACAACTTTTTTGAACAATCAAGCGTCTTGTTTTCACTGTAATTTTACATAAAGCATCAACATCCTCACTCTTTCTCTCTGCTGAACCGCAGTACTTATCAAGATTACATAAATTGCGCATCAAACGACTGTGCAACATACTGTCTGCATGTCTGTAATCTAGACAAGACCGTTGGAGAAACATTTTTGTCAAGTCGCCAGTGGTTTGGATCTAGCCCACAATGAAGCTCTCTCTCACCCACCTAACGTTGCCTAAGTGTTGCGTGTCTTTATTATAAGCAGAAAACAAATCACCAAACGCCCAAATGAAGGTCAAACGTCCCTCCCAGTGACTCCAAAAAAGCCTATTTGTATCGCGCACTGCTATTTATGCTTTGCTACTATACTGCTATTTATCTACCAAACTGACTTTTTATGGAGAGTTACTTTGCTACTGTGAAGGCAGTTAACTGTTTCTGGTACTAATACAGTTTCAATTATCTATTTTACTAGGCGACAGCTGCCAGACCACTCAATTTTCTAAGCTTGAAATATAAAGTATGCCACTTTAGTGCAGAGAATTGTGATTCATCCCAGTAAACTGAATCTTCTAAATCAATTCACTGAAAGATTCACTTTGATTCTCTCGCTGACTCGTTCAGTGGCGCTTTCAGCAAGTTGCATCGGTAAGGCGGTGGGTGGAGACGAGTCTTCTGTTTGAGCGAGTCATAGAATCATTCACTCATCCGATTCGTTAAGAACACTTGGTTGACTGAAACAAGCAGTGTTGCCAACTTAGCAATTTTGTTGCTAAATTTAGCAACTTTTCATACTACCCTAGCAACTTTTTCTTCCAAAAGCACCTAGCAACAAATTTAGCTATTTTAAAAATTTATTTGGCAACTTTTAGCAACTTTTGATAAGTGACTCTAAAGATAAAAAGGCACACATTTTCCATCTAAATTACACAAAATGAGGAAACCAAAGATGGCTAGCAGTACACACATCACATGAATTAAGTTAGCTGCTATTAGCAATTGCTCAATTTAATAATAATAATTGAATAATTGTTAATTTATGATACACCTTGTTAGTAGCTTGTACCTGCGATTGTTGATTAGTTAGTACACTGTAAGAAAAATATCTAGAAAAATGGAAAAGGTACTAGTAATTTTCCAGGACATTATCCGTTATCCATTATTCATTATCCATTGTAACCCTGTAACCCGAAAACACAAAATACAATGCGTAATGCAGGTAAAAAACCGGTGAAAAATCAATACGGAAAATTCCTTCATATTAACATAGTCGATTGCGCCCTATTTTTTACAGATATTTTCTTAGAGTGTAGCATACTAACTAACTGCTAATACACTGCTTAAAACTATAATTGTTCAGAATGTGTAGTTTTACTAGTTTACTAGCTAATAAAAAAAATAGTAGGCCCTAATTGTTCAAAAACGTGTAAGTGTTCAATAATTCAATGTTGTATTTAAAAATACAGTTATTTATATTTTAATATTATACTATTTTTTACAGATATTTTCTTAGAGTGTAGCATACTAACTAACTGCTAATACACTGCTTAAAACTATAATTGTTCAGAATGTGTAGTTTTACTAGTTTACTAGCTAATAAAAAAAATAGTAGGCCCTAATTGTTCAAAAACGTGTAAGTGTTCAATAATTCAATGTTGTATTTAAAAATACAGTTATTTATATTTTAACATTATAATTACGTAATGATGTCATCGTGCAATGACATCACAACGTCATTTAGCAACTTTTAGCAACAAATTTACCTTCCTTTAGCAACTTCCCCTGAAAATGAATTGGCAACACTGGAAACAAGTGTCTTGTCCAAATACCCACACTTGCGGTCTTGGCCACTTGAGAGCGCGTGCGCGCGACAGGAAGTGCGTGCGCAAGACTGTCCCAGGTCTTAAAAATACCAAAGCGCAGTGCCCTTAACGCACACTAAACCCACACTATCTCAAATACCACTCCGGAGCTTAGTGTATCCCATCATGCATCATGTTCTGGAAATAAATCGTGAGACTTTTTGCCGAGGTCTCGCGAGAGGTCACAGAAACCTTTCCAATGGATGTTAAATATTAATGATAATTAGATATTACATATAATTTGCTACTAAAACAAAGGGTTGCACGTTTTATTGGTGCAAATGAGTTGTGGTGATATTTATTTTGTGCAACATTTGCAACTGCTTTTTATCACTTAATTAGAAGCACCACAAAAATAAATTGTCATCTGTTATAGAGACACTGAACAGACATTTAGAAGTTGATTTTAAAATGCAAAGTATTGAAAATAAAAATAAAGCTCTGTAAACACTTGAATTTTTACAACACTATAAGTGTGTCCTATCAGGTAATGAAAAGTTCTACACACACTTGTGGTCTTCATGCTCACTTGAACACTTGGACCAAATACAGGAAATACGTCATATAAGTAAGTAGTCAAGTGGTCAAGTGCAAAGACCGCAAGTGCGGGTATTTGGACAAGGCAAAGGTTTTAAACTGCACAAGTTTAATCAAACTATACAATCAAAATGACAGTTTAAGTAAATAGTTTAATGAGTAAGTCACAGATTTTCAACCAGCTTTGTATTGTTACAATCTTAATAGTATATGCCTGTAGTAGTATATGTACATGAATAAGATGTACTTTTACTCTGTGTTAACTGCACTTGGATATCCCCATTTATTTACCAGTAAAAGTTCGCTTGATGTCGTTGATGTTGTATCCCGCTCACATTAAGCCTAGTGCATTATGGATGTTGAAGGTTTCCAACCGTTTTGGAAATGTCACATCCCTTTTTCTGTTTTCTCTAGTCATGTCACCAGCAGTGATTTACCCCTTTAAGTAATGTTTTTAGGTGACTCTAATTCTGGATGGTTATCAGTAACTTTTACACATTCAGAATTATTCCGTCCCGTCTTTGCTTCTTTGCAGGATTGACTTGCATGACAAACTAAGCAAACATTGTTGTTAATGTAGGTGTTCTGGATAACGATCTGTTTACATACTGTGTCACACTCTAATTCAGACTGAGAGATGGAAATGAATGATAATGATTTGTTCAGAAACAGATTGTTTCACAAATGAAATGGCATATTTCACTTATGTTTTAAAACTAGTTATTACTTACAGGTAGGGTAATGTAGGCTTGAGTTTGTTGACCTCCGAACAACAATCATTTGGTGGTTGAATGAATCATATAATTTTATTACCTTCTAGACTTTTCTCTGTATCCAGAGGAAAAATGGCATCAATGGTCTTGTTTTTGGACCTAAAACAGTCCCTGAGGAAGGGTATCACTGGAAATGACGTAGTATCTAAGGACTATCCTCGTCATAGTTCAGTTCACGTTTGAACATGCCAACATTTCATTTGAATTGGGGTTTCTATGCCGTTTGTTGCAGGGCAAATGATTGTTTTTAGGTTTCATAATTCAAATACTGTTGTTCTGATGTTTAACAACATGCCGATTGTTCAGCTGAAACATCTTTTGAATAAAAACTTTCAAGAAAACAAAAGCTCCAAAAACTATTTTGAAAATTCTATGTGATGGACCTTTATACAGCCTGTGGTATTGAAAAGGCTTTAGGTTTGTCCCTGTAGCGTCTGGACCAATCAAACACACAATATATATTTTGTTAGCTATATTTAACAAATACTCTGTAAC
>NW_015544154.1:742925-749046 GCF_001515605.1 Sinocyclocheilus anshuiensis
TGTGTGTGTGTTAGACCAGTTTAAGTGTTTATGTAGTATGTTAGACTAGTTTAAGTGTTTATGTAGTTAATAAAGTCTTACTTGTATCACACTTGACGTTGTTCATTGTTTGCTCATAACTAGAGTCCCTTAATCATGCAGATTTATGCTACAGGCTCTGTGTAGAGTTGTACAGTAAGAAAGTTATTTCCCTTAACCAGGAAATGAATGTTCTTAGAATTGACAGACAGTTGACCCTGAGAGGTCAAGTAAATATCTACAGCAGATCTAAATATTTATAATTAATTATAACTAGTTATGATTAATTATTCATATTTCCCCATGAGCTGATTCGCTACATCCCTCGCAGCATAATTTTATCATTTCTTCATTCACATGAAAATATGGCATCTACTCTGACTAAGGTCTTTCACAGACACGTGTATTTCTTCTATCTGAAATACAGTATGTGCAGCCATTTACAGTAATGATTAGATTTATCATCTTTTTCCACATGACAACAACCCCTATTAAATGATTTCAGTATGTGGAATAATCACAGATCTTAAGGTTGCTAGAGGTCAGGCATGCAAGACACTGTAAAAAAAATTCTGTAGTTTTTACAAAATAATTTTGGCAGCTGTGGTTGCCAGAATAATTTTGTAAAAAATACAGAAAAACTGTAAACACATTTACGGCCATTTTACAGTATAAAACTGTAATTTACAACCAAGAAAATTGGAATGTAAACCAGTAAATTCAACAATGCACACTGCTATTAAAATCTGTTTTGTACCTTTAACATACTGACAACCACCATAATAATGCAGGTGGTAAAAGAGAAAGCCACATGAAGAATCAAAGCTCATCACAAGTAGCTTCGCCACAAGCAGAAGTATATACTAATATATAATTTTACAGTTAAAATTACACTTATTTTTTACAGTGTGTTATACATTACAAAGTTTGCATAAACTGCTAAAACTGTTTGTTTAGAGTGGAGCAGTTAAGTTACATTTTTGAGAGCCACTAGGCTATATCTAGTGAATATGTACAGTAAGAGACAAATATATCTATATGCTACTGTTCAAAATATGCACTTATATGCTCACCAAAGACTGCCTATTTGATCAAAAATACAGCAAAAACAGTAATATTGTAAAATATTATTTCAATTTAAAATGGCCGTTTATTTTAATGTTAAAATGTGAATTTTCAGCAGTCATTACTCCAATCTTCAGTGCCTCATGATCCTTCATAAATCATATGTAATGTGCTGATTTGGTACTCGAGAAACACTTGTTTTTATCAATGTTGAAAACAGTTGTGATACTTAATATTTTTAGATTTTTTTTCAGGATTCTTGATAAAAGGAAAGTATTTAAAACAGAAATCTTTTGTAACATTATAAAAGTCTTTACTGTCACTTTTGATCAATTGAATGGGTTTTTGCTGAATGGGAATCTTGCTGACCTCAAACCTTTGAATGGTAGTGTGTCAAACCCATCTCCGTATCTCCAGCTCTCTGAAGTGTGTGTTTTAATCTCACATCTTGTATATTTGCCCCTCTCATTTTAGCTGTTCTGGATGGCATGGAGCGGCTCACTGCTGAGGAGATGGATGAGCGGCGTCAACAGAACATGGCCTATGAATACCTGTGCCATTTGGAAGAGGCTAAACGGTAAGAGACCAATTCTCCATTTCAGCCTCTCGGCAGTTAAGTTAATTCATGACGGTTAACACAGAGTGTTTCGCTTAAAATAGCAGTTTAGCTTTCAGTTGGTGGTTGTTTAATGTCTCTGTGACGAATACTTGTCACCTGATTGTGGGTGTCTTCAATGCATGTCCCAGCAAGACCCACTACAGTGAATTTCTCAATAACCCAGACTCTCCATGAAGCTCTGAATTCTTATTTCAGTCTATGGCTTAAACTTTAAAGAGATAGTTCAGGCCAAAAATTCTGTCGTCATTTACTCACCCGTTCCAAACCTAAATGACTTTCTGCGGATCATAGAAGAAGATATTTTGAAGAATATTTCAGCTGTTGTTGTCCACACAGTGAAAGACAATGGGGTCCAAAACTTCATTGGAAAACAATTAAAAAAATATCTTCTTTTGTGTAATGCAGAAGAATGGTACAACATATAGGCAAGAAAATAATGACATTATTTTTATTTTGGGTGAGCTATCCCTTTAATGATCTCAAATTGCAAAGACATGGAAAATGAGATATGAGAGAATGGTTGTTCAAGAAAATACAGTACCATTCAAAAGTTTGGGGTCGGAAAGATTTCTTGTTTTTCAAAGTCTCTAATGCTCACCAGGGCTGCATTTATTTGATTAAAAAAGACAGTAAAAACAGCAATATTATGAAATATTACTATTTAAAATGACTGTTTTCTATTTTAATGTATTTTAAGGTGTAATTTATTTCTGTGATGGCAAAACTTAATTTTCTGCAGCCATCACTCAATTCTTCAGTGTCACATGATCCTTCAGAAATCAATCTAATATGCTGATTTGCTGCTCAAGAAAAATGTATCCTTATTATCAATGTTGCAAACAGTTGCTGTTTCATAATTGTTTTTTGAAAACCATAATACATTTTACGATTCTTTGATGAATAAAAAGTTCATAAGATCAGCATTTATTTGAAATAGACTTTTGTAACATTATACATGTCTTTACCATCATGGATAAAAGTACATTTCTTTAAAAAAGTCTTACTGATTCCAAACCTTTGATTGGTAGTTGTTATAATTTTGTTTTTTTTTTACATTTTTACATGAAAATGTGACTAGTGCTTAACCATGCAAAAGTCACCATCAAAATGCTAATGTGTTGTGGGTGATTGTCAGGGTGTTGATTTGAGGTTGCTAATGTGTTTTGAGTGATTTGAAGCATGTTGGATCCAAGGGGATTCTAGATCATTTCTAGGTCCAGTTTTGGTTGGCTTAGAAAAGTAGCACACCTTTCCTCAAAACGTCACAAATTTTTAGGAACCACAGAAGTTGTGTGAGAACTTGCACATCAAAGTTTGATGCTAAGGGAACACTGTAAAAAAATAGCTGTAAAAAACTGCCAAATTCTGACAATAATATACTGTTTTCCATTAAAACAGTAATGTACTGTAGAAAACAATGCATTCTAGGCAATAATGTTCACGGTAAGCAACTGCTGTTAGTTTACAGCCCATTTTCAACACTAATCTACTGTATTTTATGTATTATGGTTTTGTACTACACAATGCATTTTGGGCTGTCCATTTGAAGCAATAGCTCAATGGTGCCGAACGAGTGTTTCACATGAATTTGAGTACGAGTAAGTCCTTGTTTGCGCCGCTCATGACAGGAATATATGTGGAAAATAGAAGAAAACTGATCGAAGCAGAGAGAAGAGGGAACTTTGACCCTGACTGCAGCGAGGAGCTCGTTCTTTTAAAACTGGACCGGCCAAACACCACCCAATTACTTGTCACATTTGTTCTTAAACATTATTGGTTGTTAAACTTTTAAAACACAATTTCATTTAACTGTATAAGCTAGGGCTGCACGATTCATCAAAATTAAATCGCAAAGGCGATAAATCACGATTAGGCAGAAGCTGCGATTGTCATGCGTATCTTTCAGTGAAGCACGGTTCTGTGATCAACAGTAAATCTCCATCCGAAGGCCAGAGGGCGCTCTCGCAGGGAAACTCCAAATACGCCTGCTGAAGAAACCCAGGAAATCCCTATAGCGGTTGCTGAATAAACAGAAGATTTAACTGCTTTCATTAATTCAACGTGATTAATAAACACACGACTTTGACAATATATGGTTTATCTGAGTTCGTCTTATTAAAATTTTTATTATAATAAAGTATTTAATAATGCAATGCTAATCGACATAGCCTTTAAATAATATGTTACGTGCCTTATTCTGTGTAAGAAGCCACATCATCTCACCGAAGGATTTATTTCAAACACTCGACTGACGTTATGAAGTGAGTTTGGAGTAAAAACATGTTATTAAATGTGTTTTTTCATGTGCTTTCATATGGAGCCGCATTTACTACACAGAGCCGTAGTTCACTGACAAGCTATGCAAACAGCTTTCATAATTCGCAGAACGATTTCTTCGATTTCATAATCGCGTGATTAAATTGTCTGCGATTATGAACGCAATTTTGCGTAGCTTGTCAGTGAACTACGGCTCTGTGTAGTAAAAGCTGCTGCATCTGAAAGCACGTGCTGGAGATTTACTACTAATCACAGAACCGGCTTTACTGACAAGATACGCATGACAATCACATTCGATTAATCGTGCAGCCCTAGTATAAGCTATATAACGGAGTTTAAGTTTGCATTCTTTTATGCACTTTTTTTATGAAAATGTTTACGTTGCTTTTAATCTTGCCTATTTTTGTCCATTTCGGGTGTTCTTGCTTATAAATAAATGTTCGCTTTTTATTAGCCTATTACTGTTGCCTGTGTTTTTACTGTAGTAATTTGCTATGTGATTTTCCAACCTAATTTGGGGTTCCTTTTTGACCCAGAGCTTTTTTTAGTGTATTGTTGAAATAATAACAGAATGTACTTCATGTATTTTTTTACAGTAAATGGCTGTAAAGTAATTTCACAGTATTAGTACCATAGAATTACAGTATATTGCTGGCAACTCTGCTGGCAGTATTTTACTGAAAATAAAAAAAAAATACTGGAAACTACTGTATTTCATTTTTACGGTAATACGCTGTAAAGCAGTTTCACAGTATTCATACCGTATAATTAATTACAGTAGATTGCTGGCAACTCTGCTGCCAGTATTTTACCGTTACTTTACAGATAATTTTTTTTAGAAGTCCCTACTCTGCTGTATTTAATTTTTTCTGATCTTTTGGACATTATGGAGTCTATGGTCTGCCAGTGCACTCATTACATGCACACACAGACACATCAGTAGTGCAAGAGGAAGTGAGTCAGTCCCTGTTGATTTCAGTATCTCTCTCTGTAGCTGTGGCAACATGAGGTTGTCATAGAGACTGGTTGCGGTGTCTGCTTGTTTGAGGGAATGAGTGCGTGACATAGTGGGAGAAAAAGAAACTCCAATGTATACATAGTGGGCAGGTGAGTTCAAAGATATTCAGAGTCTTGGCCATTTATACTACCGTTTATACCCGGTTCAGATGTCCTGATTTGTCCTGCTGTAACATCAGATCTTTACAGTATGACTGCACTTTAATAAATCAGCTAAAACACCAACACCGTTGCTATCCTTGATGTCATCCATCAGGCTTTTGCCTGGAGGACGAGAGAAAGTTTCTTTCTCGGGCCTTGTTGAGCTGACAGTATTTGCCCTCAGGCTTGATTCAGAAATGCTGGAATGCTTGGAGTTTGCAGTGATCATGACGTGCAGCAGTCTGTGGTATGATGGGAATTTCACAGGTTTATATGCAGTGTCTGAAAGCAAATGGTTGTGAATTTGTTAGTTGTTAGAATACCACAGCGCAGATAATTCCAAACGGGCTTTTATCGTTCGTTTATTTCCATATCAATGTCTGCTATAAAGCCTGAAGTCCTGCTCTGTATGATGATGTGCTCAAGTGAATTGTGTGCGTCTCTGAGCAATGCAATGCAAATTCTGCACCTACAGTATTTTATCCTCTCTATTTCCATCCGTGACTGTCAACTGTGCCATTTCTTAGTTTACAGGTGCATCTCAATAAATTAGAATGTCGTGGAAAAGTTCATTTATTTCAGTAATTCAACTCAAATTGTGAAACTCGTGTATTAAATAAATTCAATGCACACAGACTGAAGTAGTTTAAGTCTTTGGTTCTTTTAATTGTGATGATTTTGGCTCACATTTAACAAAAACCCACCAATTCACTATCTCAACAAATTAGAATATGGTGACATGCCAATCAGCTAATCAACTCAAAACACCTGCAAAGGTTTCCCGAGCCTTCAAAATGGTCTCTCAGTTTGGTTCACTAGGCTACACAATCATGGGGAAGACTGCTGATCTGACAGTTGTCCAGAAGACAATCATTGACACCCTTCACAAGGAGGATAAGCCACAAACATTCATTGCCAAAGAAGCTGGCTGTTCACAGAGTGCTGTATCCAAGCATGTTAACAGAAAGTTGAGCGGAAGGAAAA
>NW_015544154.1:751292-757103 GCF_001515605.1 Sinocyclocheilus anshuiensis
CAATTCACTAAAAATGTTTTTTTTATTGGTCTTATGAAGTATTCTGATTTGTTGAGATAGTGAATTGGTGGGTTTTTGTTAAATGTGAGCCAAAATCATCACAATTAAAAGAACCAAAGACTTAAACTACTTCAGTCTGTGTGCATTGAATTTATTTAATACATGAGTTTCACAATTTGAGTTGAATTACTGAAATAAATGAACTTTTCCATGACATTCTAATTTATTGAGATGCACCTGTACGCTCTTAAGAAAAATGGTTCTAAACCAGATTAGGGTTCTTCTGCTTGTAACAATAGCAGAACCTTACAAGGTTCCAGAGAACCATGCTTTTAAAGTGCTGTAAACCTAAATACTAGTTAATATTAGTTTTCATATTTAAACACATTTTGTTTTTTAACCTCTTAATTTGCCTGGTCTGTTAATTCCGTGGAGCCTCCATTAGGGTTACATTAATAAAACTGACAGCAAGTCGTGCCAGTTAGGATCTTTTATTTTGCATTGACATAAGAAGTTGTACCAAAAATGAATAATTACATAAAAAAACCCACAAAAAATAGATGAAGACAAAGTTCCAGTGAAATATCTTAATTTTTCTAATATCCACAGATGATGAGGTTGTGGGATGTGGCAGCATCTGTCTGTGTAGAAATACACATTTTAGTTACAGTGTGTCTCTCTTCCATTTGTTTAAGTAAAAGCAATTATGTTTATGAAGGCCAAAAGTACCCATTGTGAATGGACAGTATGTAAGCCCTTCACAATATTAAAACTAAAAAGTAATATAAAACAAAAGGATAGCATTAGGGGTGGATGATCTTCCCAAAATATCATATGACGATCTTATAATGCAAAATCATGATCCATGATCTGAATTGTGATCTTCCCAATTTTAATATGTATTACTGAGAAGATCCAGACTGGAACAAGTCTATGATTTACCTATTTGCACAGATTAAAAAACACAGTATTGAGCAAAGGCTGTGAATACTTATGTACATGTGATTTTTTTTTTTTTATTATTATTATTATTATTATTATTTATAAATTTGCAAAAATTTCAAACAAACTTTTCACATTGTCATTATGGGGTATTGTTTGTAGAATTTTGAGGAAAATAATGAATTTAAACCATTTTGGAATAAGGCTGTAATAATTGAAAACTTAACTACATGGATCATAAATTAAAGGTTTCTGTCACTTGCTTAGTGGAGAAGAGGAGAAAAGTATCCTCATCTGAACAGAGCTGTTCATGCTTGCATGTTCTATTAAAATTCTAAAAAGAAAAATGACATAATTGGTAAAACCCAGTTACAATATAAAAGATTTAAAGGGGTCGTATGATGCTTTTTTTAAAGATCATTATTTTGTGTATTTGGTGTAACAGAATATGTTGACATGCTTTAATGTTCAAAAAACACATTATTTTTCAAATACTGTACATTATTGTAGGTCCTATATGCCCCGCATAGTAAAGTCAGAATTACCTCCTCTCCTAGTTTCACGAAACGGTCGTCCATAAAATGCATTGCTGTTCTGTTGTAAGTAATCTTAAAGATTCCTAAATGCATCTACTTTCGGAAGGCCAAATAAAGTGCTTTTGCTTTCGCCTAGAAACACACAGCGTCTCCCTGACATGGCTGCTTCAACACTAACTGCGGTTACTGAAACCACACCTTCTTTCTTTGGTGCACATTTGGGCGGCATTATGCTAATATTTCCACATAGTGAGGTAGATATGTGGGGGCGTGTTAGAACGAGCCGTTTTAGGAGGGCGTGGCAGAGTCTTAACTTTGATAAAGAATATCTCTTTGGTTTTGAGACTTTAGTCTTTGCAACTTCAGGGATCTTATCTATGCACAATCAGCTTGTAACACTCCAAAGAGAAAGGAAACCTTGAAATCGCATCATATGACCCCTTTAAACCAAAGTTTTGCTATACAATTTATAGAGAAAATGAAAAGGACATCAAGTACTTGTTGAGTGTGTTGGCAGTGTGTAGTTGGATGGTTGAGCTCCAGATGCTCAATAATGAGGGGCTTTGAAAGAATTTTGACAGTTAAGAGAGAAAACAAACAAGCAGGAATAAAGAACCATAACCTGTAACATAAAGAACCATTTAAGAATAAAATTGTTCTTCAGGACAGTATGGTTCTATGTTGAACTATTAGCCTATGTAATGGACCTTTAAATAACCATCTTTTTTAGAGCGTATGATGCCATCTCGAATAGTATGAGTGCAACAGAAGGGGAACTGCTGTAAAATTGGGCGTAAATAAGATCAAGAAGGTGCATGAAGGTTAGGGCACAAGGTCACCGCTGTACAGGTAGAGCTAGTAATGGATTACCCTCAGGAGTCAGTGACTTTTGGTTACTTAGCAGTTTAGATGCTTTTTGTTTTGCTTGTTCATTTTACAATTCTGTCTGGTGAAATGCTCTTGGGGAATGTTGTCTGACATGTTTCCGGTATGCTATCTATTTAAAGTCATGCCCAATCCAATGTCTCCTGCACATTCTTCCAGGGGAAACATACTGAGAAGATCTGACTGAGAATGTACTGTAAATAACCTTGACTGACAGAAAACAAAGTTGGCTTTGTAGGTTAGGGCTGCACGAAATCGCAGTATGGCTTAGTGTGATTTAATGAAATGACTACATTGCTGTGTGTTTCAGAGTGAACTGCTACATCGAGCAGTTCCTGATCCAGTGATTTCAGTGTCTCAGAGTGGCTCAGGTCACTGTGCTGGTGACAGTTGGACGGAAGCAGTGGTTTATAGTTAAAAAAGTTTAAAATATTAGTGTTTTTCTTATACACATGTAGATATCAGTTGGGTTGTATTACAGTTGCGTTCATTTTGTGTGGTTTTTGAAGTGTCAGCTTTGGGGTCCCATATTCTTACATTGTATGGATGCAGATTCATTATTTTTCTAAAAATCTTTTTTTGCGTTTGTGTGTTTCTTCATTTAAAGAAAGAAAGAAAGTCATTATACACCGGGGAAGCCATGAGGATGAGTAAATTGAGAGAATTTTTATTTTTGGCTGGAGTATTCATTTAAGGTCTCCCTGCAATTTTTCACCAATATAAAAATGTTTGAAAATGAATATTAGTATTGTAATTGTACTATAGTATAGTATGTACTATAGGCTATTATTTTTCTTTAAATACAATTTTTTTTTTTTATTTTACTGTGAAATATTACAATAGTCATTTTTTCTTTTTAATATTTTATGTAGTAGTAGTAATAATAATAATAATATAGTCACAGTAATATATATATATATATATATATGAGCCCTATGATTTTATTTTTTTTTCCCAACATTTTTTTTTCTAGACTCCATTTTAATCGTTAAATTTAAGTTTATTAATCAAAAAGCTGATGAAATCATGAAACTTATACTATTTAACAGCAATTTATTAAAAGTTTAAGAAAAACTTAATTTTTTAGGGCCCTGTGATATGTTTTTTTTTTTATTAAACCCTTTAAATTTTTGGCAAACAAAGTACTGCACAACAGGTGTACTGTTAATGTAAGAAAAATTGTGTGATTATTTCATAAATAATAATAATGATTTTATTATTAGTAGTAGTAGTATTACATTAAGACGTACATTCTACTGTACAAAAGTAAAATATTTCTGTTACAATTTCTTCAAGTTTAACCAGACTTTTATTTTGATGGGTTGTCGAGAAGAGTTCTGTTTGTGTGTATACAGTTTTTCTAAAATGAAGCGGTCAAATGCTCATGAAGTGCCTCTCAGAGTAGCTCTGGAGACGATGTTCACGTGTTCACGTCCTCATTTAGTGAGAGGCAGATGCTGAAATCACTGCGAGCGTCACTCGCGCTTCAGTGTGTGTAGTAAACGAAACTGCCATTCATTCACACAGAGACATGCAGATTAGTGTTGGGCGATTTGCTCTGTAGTCATATCGTCCTATCATCAGCCTGTGAGATCGCCGAAAACACGATATTATAGTGTTCATTTAATTATTTACTTAGTTTCATAGCCGGAGAGTGAACCAACTCCAGGATAAGACTAAAAGCAGTCTAATGGAAGTGTAATCTATCATAAAATATTTTTAATATGACTTTATTTGTATTTAACACGATCACAGTTTAATAGAACCATTATAATGCTTACATTTACGCAGTTATTCAAACAGCAGCTACAGAAAACAAGCAAAGAGTATTTACATTATCAAAGAACATCATCACTGACTTCAGTATAGCAGTTTCTAGAGTTTATGCACTTTAAAAAACACTCCCGTTATAATCAGTGAAGCTGTCTACACTGTATGATGAATAAATCTCCTAAACTTACATCGCACATACATCTGCACTTTGTTGTTTATAATGAGAGAATTTGCAGGAGAGCAGAAATCAGTTAGTGAGCGTGAGCACTGAACAACAAATCTCTGGAGTTTCAGCGATGACTCATCTGAGCACCTCTGATTGGCCGCTGCATTCATAAACTCAACATAATCATGTGTGATTGGTTATAATGCACAACACTGTAAAAACGCGGAAAAAGAAACATGATGGAACAAATGAGCCCTAATATTGATTAGATAGTATCACTAGCCTGATAATAATAATAATAATAATCTTCTTGATATCATCAAAGGCATCAGCCACAGATGATATCTCTGACTATCGTTTATCGGCACAACCCTAATGCAGGTCATACAGGATTCATTTTTTTTTTTTTCATTTGCAGCTTAATATTCACAGACACTAGCCCATATCACGATCTGATTTAAGTACCTACTGACCTACTTTTGATTTATTCATCCAAAATTTGGCAAATTCCGTGACATTCCGCGTTATAAAGAAAATGAAATTTTAATGACTGGATTCCTCGATTCTGTCCGCGTTTTCCGCATCGTGGAAATCATTGGGCCCTATATAATCACAGCATTTTTGCCAAATTGTGCGGCCCCACAAACACAGCTACCCAAAAATAAATGATGTTAATGAATTAATAATTCATGATATTTGTAAAAAAAAAAAGTATTTTTAAAAACTTTAAATTCTACACTCAAATGTATTGAGGGCGTAAGGAAAATATTTGTATTTTTTACATGATTGTTGCACCACATGACAGTATTTGCAAATAAATTGCAGCTGTTCGTAATGCACAATTTCATAAATATTGATTATAAATGGAGAATCAAACTCGCTTGTAATGCCGACAATTTCTGACAGGGGTTTCTATGTGTCATTTTTTTGTTCCATCACATGTGGGCAACAGTAACTTCTCAATCTCATTCTATTGGCCACTTCATGTCACTGCTTATTTGCATAAAGTTAAACTTGTCAGTGCATTCATGGACACGCCCACATCACTTCACCACAGGCACTGTTGCTCATGTATCTGGAAATCGTCATTTTTCATTGAAAATGAATAATTTTAGGTCACTTTATTCTTGCAAATCACTGTAAGTTTGAATGCCATTTAGGCTCCAGTTTACAGCTGAAATACTGCTTCTCTGTGCTTCTTAAACTACAACCACGAAATACTGAAAACGGAATACTATTTTCCACTATTTATTTATTTTTTAATTTTCATGAATGGTAAAATTGAGGCAGACTGTGAAAGGTCAGTTTTAATGACAGTTTGCTAGTCTATCCAAATGTTTTATTAAATTGACGAAAACAGTGACCTGTTCCTCTTATTACAAAGAAACACTTCATGCAATTTCCTGTTGAGCTCCAGGCAGTTTAAAATATGCTCTCAAGTGAAGTAGAGAAACCCCTCATCTGTGTGTGTGTGTGTGTGTGTGTGTGTGTGTGTGTGGGTGTCTGTAG
>NW_015544154.1:757417-761075 GCF_001515605.1 Sinocyclocheilus anshuiensis
TGTGTGTGTGTGTGTGTGTGTGTGTGTGTGTGTGGTTGTGTGGTTGTCTGCGTGTGTGTGTGGTTGTGTGGTTGTCTGTGTGTGTCTGTGTGTGTGTGTGTGTGTGTGTGTGTGTGTGTGTGGTTGTCTGTAGGGAATAGAGCTGTAATATAACAATACAGAGGATGTGGGGAACTGTGAAATACACTGCCCTTTCCTTACACCCTTTTAAAGATATATTAAAACACAATACAACTGTGTCTGCACAAAATGAAAATTCACCCTATCTTTGATGTAAATGCATGTTATAAATTTTATTGTGAATGATTTGTCCATGTATATGTTTAGTGGTCAACCGATATTGGTTTTTTGAGAGCCGATGCCGATATCTTTGAAAGCAGAGTGGCCGATGGCCGATATAAAGCCGATATAATTTTATGTATTTTATTTAATATTTAAGAAATTTGAAATCATTTGAAAATGGATTAAAAAGTGAAGCTGAACTCTCCTCTTGTCCATATTCAGTTTGCATGGACCGACCGTCACGCAGAGTACACACGATCATGCAGCATACAAATGCACACTTCATAAGATCTCACAGCTGGATTCGACTAAGTTTGCAAGGTTTTTGAAATTAGATGTTCATTAGTCATTCAAAGATTTGTTTAAATGATGTAAATGCGTATTTGCTGAATGCTGACAGCAAACGAGAAAGTATTATAATGTTTGCCTTTCTATTACTAACAATATAAAAGCAATCGTTATAATACTTTTTTGTATACATTTTAATTCCTTTGTTTAACAGTTCTATCTGATTATTAGACAGACTTCTGTCCGTGGACAGAACTGTTAACGATGACAGCGAACAAGAGGGAGAATGTGAGCACTGTGTGTTCAGGCGCTGCCGCAGCCGTTCTCAGCGCCGTCAAAATAAAAGTCCCGCCACGAACGCATCGGCCAAACAGAAAAACGTATTGACCGATGCCGATATTTGAAAAATACCAAATATCGGCCGATATATCAGCTTTGGCGATATATCGGTCGACCATTATATATGTTTCCTTTTTTTTTAAACCTTGTAATGTTTAATCAAAATGTCATAACTCAATTTTCCGGTGAAAACGACTTCTCTATGATGACGTATGCAGTACTTCTCTAATCAACTGCAAACTCAATTTTATTTTTGAGTGCAACACCAACATCTTAAAATCCAATCAATAACCAATGAATTGAACTAAGTCCCCACACTTTTTTTTTTTGACAGCACTTGAATGTACTTCACAGTACAGAAGAAAATATCTGTCGCTACTTCTGTTTCATCGCCACTTTTAAATCTGTGGACAGCATCTGTGGCAGGCTCTTGATTTATCTCAGAACTTGATTTAGACTTCTTCCTTAGTTTAAAAAAATCTCTATATATTTAGGCACCACATGATCCTTATCTGATTCCAAAATGATTCTCAGTGCATCTCAGTGTTTCCACAGCAGTGTAAGGGCCATCTTTGGCGAGTTAAGTTGGTTAATTTCTCAGTTCTTTGTAAGATTGTGCATAAAAGCCGTAGTAAAATATGTCTGCTCTGCCTGGCAGCAGAACTAGAATAAGCAGATATTAAAATTCTGTATAAGAGGTGGCTTTGTTTCATTGTGTCAGCGATGCTGCGTCAGCCACCATGTTTTATCGTCATGCATCATGCATCATGCAGCTTGTTTTCTTTGGCTCAACTGGAAGTTTGATTTTCAATGTAAAGTATGTTTGCCCTTTAGACATCCATTGGAAGTGAATTACTGTAAACGTGTTTCTTGTTTGTTTCAAACTGAAGGATGCGGTGGAATTGTTCTGTGAGTATAGCCTGCATGTCACAGATGTTATCAATGGATGTTACCCAGAATATTTCTGTATAACTGTACAGACTCCACTGTATATAGTACTTAACACATGGCTGCAGTGGCAGCACTGCTAAATACTGCATGAGTAGTGTTCAACCGATATACCGGCAAGGCGATATATTCGGCAGTTTTAATTATGGACATTGGATGATAAGTTTTTCTGTTTGGTCAATAAGTGTTGGAAACAGGACTTTTATTATTTTGATAGCTCTGGAAAGAATCAACCACCTGCAGATGCACATGAGCTCGCATTAGCCATCTTATTTTACTGTCTTTGTTTAATCATTCTGTCTAAAAACTGAAATTCAAATGCTATAATATTTTTTCATATACTGTTGACATCAGCAAATACACATCTTAAACTTCTTTAAATGTCTAATAAACATTTAATGCCACAAACCTTATAAACTTTGAATCCAGCTGTTAGATCTTGTCCATTGCCTGCATAAAAACATGTGTACTGTGTGTGTGATGGACCTTCCATACGGAATATCCGAGCCATGAGAATTGGATGTGGACAGGAGAGTTCAGCTGTCACCGGACACACATGAGTGAGCAACTTTAAATCTTTGATTTCAGTCTATCTTGGGCTACATCCAGTTTAATGTTGCCATATTCAATGTGTACTGTATGTGAAATATGTAAAAAAAAATTAAAAAAATGTTTTTTATTCAATATTTTTATAAATTAAAATATTATTCCCACTGCCAATTTTAACTAATTTAGTAAATATTATGTAAAACAATTATAACATTTTATCGCAGAAATGAAATTCAAATATAACTTTGTTTTCCATTTATTACTTACAGAATTGAGTAGGGGTGTAACGGTACACAAATATGACAGTTCGGTACGTACCTCGGTTTTAACGTCACGGTTCAGTATGATTTCGGTACAGCAGGGGGAAAAACTAAACTTTTATTTATTTTTTTTTAAATGGTTTACTGAACAAGTTGCTCTTTCTTTAAATACATTCAGTTATAGTTTAAATTTTCTTAGTGATAAAAATCTACCTCAGCTTATGCTTAAAACTGGGAGCCCTTTTGCATTATAAAGGTTACAATTAGGCCTAACAACTTAACCCAAACTTAAATTTAATTGCTATTTATTTTTAAATAGATGATCAACACTCAACTTAAAAATAATAATAATAATAAATAAAAAATAAAAAATTGTATGCAAACATGTAAATTGCACATAATGCAGTTTTTAAATTAACTTATAAATAATACAATTTCTAAGCTATTTGTTAAAATATATATTCAATTACACAATGGCTGTCATAGCATGTTTCATAACAGATTAATTTAAACATACTGTACATTAAGTAATTAAGACTAACAGGTTTAGTAAAATATAATGAGTATATGGTGTAATATTTCGCAAAATGCTCCTCTCTAGACTTCATTTCTCTAGTGAACTAACGAGCTGTGGACACTGATGACTTGCTGAGGAAAAATTAAATGCTACGTGACATTTTATTTCCACACTGTATTGTTGATGTCTTTCCGCGGTTGAAACACTGATTGAGCAATTACATGAGGCATGAGATGTTCAGTCATGTTTATTCGCGTTAAAACTAGTAGTACAGAGGAAGGAATGACCGCGTTCACTCGCGCTCCGCTCTGCACAAATCTGCGGGGCGTCACGGCTCAGACACCGGAACCGGAGCTGATCGCGTCCGCTCTAGTCAATGCTTGTGTTGGGATTATATACCAGCACGTTTCTGAACCGTCCCAGAAGCGGCTCTCCAAGGTGTTTATACAGCGATCTGTCATGCCACATCAAAGAC
>NW_015544154.1:763010-770371 GCF_001515605.1 Sinocyclocheilus anshuiensis
TCCCAGAAGCGGCTCTCCAAGGCGTTTATACAGCGATCTGTCATGCCACATAAAAGACGGTCAGAACGCCATTTATTATTTGAATTTCCTGAGAAGAAAAAAAAAAATTTGTATTCGTGCGGTACACATGCGTACCGAACCGAGAGACACGTACCGAAACGGTTCGGTACGAATATGTGTACCATTACACCCCTAGAATTGAGTACTTCAGTACCACAGCAAAAACTACTTGCCTAACTAATAAAGTTCAAACATTATTAATGACAAGTCGAACAGTCAGTAATAAAATAACAAAAATACACAAATTAAGCATAGATAAATACAATAGAACAAAGTTACAAATAAGATCTAACAGTAAAATGTAATAATTAAGTATAAAATTACACTTAATAGTGTTCACTGTATAAATTAAATATAGATTAATCTTTGCTAAAGCTGTGTTTTGTTGTGATTAACATAAATGACAAGGACAGCAGAAGGTATTTATTGGGTGCTGTCACTTTAAGACTGAATGCACAGATCTAAGATACTGATACACATCCAATTTCTTTCTGTTTGCGTTCACTTCACTTAAGACATAACAGACTGTGTTTATGATAATACTTGTCGAAACAGGTGTTTTGATATAATTTTGTTTCTGTGTCCATTCAAGTACAAAGGGAACTGAATTGTGTTCAGTAAACTGTGTACTGAGTACTGAACTGAGTTCTCTTTTACTTGAATGGTTTAAAATTGCTTGACTGTTTAAATTTGCAAGACTTAGAAACCTGTGCATCACTCTATAATAGTTCAACTTTGCCATCCGTGAATCACATGCATGCCGAACCAAGGGGCCTGGTTTGTACGGCTCAACTGCGATCTGTTGAACGCCTAATTACCTGTAAATCACTTGCCAACGACGGCGAGACGGTAAATGCCAGCAGTGAATGGTGAGAAAATGAATGCCTTTGGTGTCAGGGAGGGGAACCGATGACACTTCACACTCTAACTGCTGCTGCCTGATATAATTAGATCATTTTACAGAAACATGAGGTCATTGTTCATTATGTGATTTGCTTTAGTACGGCTCTCATTCACTCACACATTTTACAGCCTCTCCCTTGTTTGGCCAGGAAAGAGCCCACGCCTCTGTGTTTGGCCGCCCCACCCTTCATTACCCGCTGCTTTCCCTCACCAATCCTTTCACAGGTGCTTTTCCCAGGAAAATGGCAGCGTCCACTTTGCTTAGACTTTGAGAATGATCGCCTTAGTCAGCATTTTTACGCTGACTCTTTGACCTGTCAATCTGAAGTTCCTTCAGTTTATTTCTTTGACGCATGTTTAGTTTGGACTTCTTAGGGCTAGTTGTTGCTTTATCCAACATTTTCTGTGAGAATATGTGGGAGTGAGATTATTTGTCCTCCATGAATGACTTTTTTTTTTTTTTTCTCTTGAAACAAATATTGTACAGGATCTCTCGATCCCTGGGTCGCAGCTGTTGATGTCAATGAAACAAGCACACACTATGTCCATTGTCACACACTAAAATGAGGAAGGGGAGACCGCTCTTTTTAAAACCACAGCCACATTTTGGTGCCTCAGCTTGTCTGTAATGTTTGGGAATGTTTTGTGAGGACACTTAAGCACTTAAAATGATTGAATGCCATTGCATTAGTTAACTAAAATAGGTGATATTTGCATTGATATTCTAAGAAATATAGCACAAACACTTTTCAAGCTAAATATTTAACAATAAGATGTTCGGTTGGATTTTTAAATACACTGTTCGAAATGAAGACAATTATTTGGAAACTTTCTGGTGTGATTTGACAAATCTTATGTCACAATATGAGTAATTTTTCATTTATTTCACATACATTTTTGTTATTTTGTATTTGTTATTAAAATAAGAAAATTTCTACATCTATTCAACAGTAGCATTCAAGTACGAAACTGAATCAAATGTAAAATAAAACACTGCATAGCTATTTAAATTATATGCTGATTTTTATTAAAGCTACTAAGGTTATTTAGTTAAAAACAGCGAGTAATTTTCACTTTGTCTTTTGCTGTTTGATTAACATTAAGGAAACAGACCTCAGCAGGTTTATTAGGCTGCTGTCACTTTAAGACCTGATGCACAGAGCCAATGTATTGATATGTTTCCGATCTCTATCTCTACTGTTTGTGTGAATACTCACCAAAATGGGCATTTTGAAATTTTTTTGTTTTGTTTGACAGTTCAAACACCATAAGCTATGTAATAAAAGTAAATTCAGGATGGTATGCTATCTGAGAGATGCAAATTGTTAATAACTTGCTTAATAACTCGAAGCAGCAGTGTGGATTAAGTTCCCCAGTTCTTCCCAGATGTATGTGGTATGTATGATGTGTCAGCAGTTAAAACTCTAAACTTGAAAAAACCCCAGTTGAAGACTTGGCAAACATGAAGCAGTTCATTGGGGTGTTTCGGGGTGAGTGAGTTTCAGACAGCGGCTTCCTGTTGAGAGGTGAATGGGCTCAGTCTGTGAGTGTCTGTGGCTGGCACCTGATCATGGAGGTCCTCCTGCACTGAATTCCTCCGCTGCAGCTGAGCATGTAATGGAGTAATTGGCCACTGCATGCTGTGAAATGTTCTCTTTCTTGTGCCAGGGCTTTTCCTTTCTTTATCTTTCTCCCATAATCCAATCTTTTTTTATTATGTTTTTTAATGGTTACATGAGACGAAATTTAGTACTTTTAGTTTTTGCTGTCATAGCGAAACACTGCTGAGAAAGGGTGAGTGACAGTAGGCGTGCCTGTGCCTTTCTCAGTGTAGTCTGATATTTCAATGTGGTCAGATAAGCTCCACCACTGATTTGCCTGTGCTTTGCCCATCTGAACTGGTGCAGATGCTAGAATAAACATGTACTGCTGGTTGTTTCATGGCATAGTCTGTTTTTACTTGGATTAATATTTAGATCATATTTATTAATAACAGATCTGGGATCAGCTAGTTTTCCAAAGTAGATCTACATTGTTTATCGGTCTGTCCAGCCCTGCGTCCCAATGTTCATACTATCCATCCTAAATAGTATGTGAGATTATAATAAGTGTGTCCCAAAGCATAGTATGTTGAAAAGAGTATGCCAAAAGTCCCCGGATGGTCTACTATTTCAGGTTGATTTTGTTGAAGTGTGGATCCGTGCACACTCTAATGGCTAAAATTGCCCACAATCCATTGCGCTTTGGCGAAGGATTCGGTCCGCATGAAAGACCCGCGACTTGGCAGATCAACGAGCTACTTCTTTTCTCTCCAGTACGGTAGGAAGTGAAATTAAATGAAATGTGGAGGATGTTAACTGTGACAAGATGATTGACAGGCCAGCTTACAGTGACAGGGTGCTTGCAACAGGTGCCACAGAGCAGTCCTTTAAAGACGCAATTGTGTGACGTGATAGTATGTCCCAAAGCTTGCCTACTCTTCTACTACACACTCAAAAGTGTGTACTTTTTCTTCACCAAAAGAGTACATACTTTAAGGGAGTAGTATAAGTAGGCACATTGGGACGCAACACAGGTATATCATATGTGACACAAGGTGTAATCGAATATTTGGAGGATTAAATGCACATCGTGGTCACCTGTTGTGGCCAATTGTTAATGTGCACTTTTTGTCACATTTACAGTCACATTTTCTTGGTCTGTTTGTCTGACTTTGCAAAATAAGATGGGTATGATATCAGATGAACTCAAGCGTTTACATGGCTTTTTAAAAGATAAATTATTGCTAGTCTCACTGAAATCAAACTTTTAAATTGCAAGTAGTTTTGCTGAGAGGCAACACTTATTAAGATCTAAGGGAACTTTTAAACAGGATAATTTGTAATTATTTTGTTTTATGGGATAATCTTAGATTTTTGTTGTGCAGATTTTTCAGAGTAATACTTGAAAAGAGTTTTTATTTCTCTCTCTCTCTCTCTCTCTCTCTCTCTCTCTCTCTCTCTCTCTCTTTAAATGATAAACATCTCATGGGTTCTGCAGGGGAAATGTAAACTTATGAGCATAATTGTAACTGCCTGTAAACTCAAATGCTGTAGTAGTGGTTGTAATGACTCCCTCTAAAGGCTCCGCCCTCTCACACAGTGTTGTGATTTGATTGGTGGAGTAACTGTCTAGGAGTTTGCCTTTGAATTTTTTATTTTTTTTGTATGAGTGAGGAAGTGACTGTTTGTGGTCTGTAGCTGTGAGCGCTCAAAAACCAAGCGTGTAAAAAGTGCAGTTAATGTGTTGATATCCATTGAGTCCCAGCCAAAATGATGTTTACTGATATATTTACTGATACGTGATACATAGTTATTAATGAGTATTTTGTCCTGTGATTGTGTTTGAAAGGGTCTTATCATGCTTATTTTAAATTTTCTCACTTATGTTCATTTAAGGTTAAGTTTTTTTTTTTCTTTTCTTTTTGAAATGTCTTTCTCTTTCTTGGAATTAGATGTTGTTTTTTGTTGCTGTGACTTTAAGGCTCCTATATAATGCCCTTTTCACATATGACAAGCGGAACTGTATTGATGGGTTACAGATGAGTCTGGTCCAGTGTAGTTTTTAACTATCCCATCCACTGTCCCAGGATCACAAATACATCTGCATTGAAATCTGCCTCTCAAACTGTTAGTTAATCTGCTGTTTAGGAATAACAGTATCTGTTCTTTCTCCTCCTTCATTACCACACTGTGACTGGGTGGCCCAAGTATCTCAACACTTGATTATGTGTCATTGTCATGAAAATGTGGATGGTCATGTGCTAAACGTTTCAATTTTCTGACTTCATAGACCTAAATATGTTCTTTTTGTAATGGAGAGGAAGTCACAGTATTGTTTTATAGCACTTTAAACTAGGGCTAAGCAATATAGCTAAAATGTATATCTTGATATTCTATGCAATGTTCACAATATTCCCTAATTTTATGTCACCAACAAAATTATTGTGATAATATTGCTAATATTCAGTGTATCATCCAGTCCTGCTTCAAACTTTTTCCAAAAAATCAGGGAAAATGTAACATGAGGACAGTTTGATTTAATGTTCTCACTAGAGGTCGACCGATGTATCGGTTTTGCCGATTAATCGGCACCGATAGTTGATTGCTGGAACTATCGGTTATCGACAAAAATCCATGCCAATAGTTTTCCGGGTTGCGTCCATTGCTGGAGCAGCTGAGAAGGGTCTGCTGTCATTACACAGTGCGAGAGTGGCCTCTAGTGGTTAAAATCACTGACAGCACGTGCTATTTGTTTAGACACGTGATACTGTACGCTGAACAGAGCGGGAAACTTCAGACGCGGATTTAAATGCAGCCGACAGAAAATCCTGCCACGCCATTCACATAGTTTTCCTTTAAATTACATTATGTTGGTCCCGAATCGTTGTTAATGTACATATTGAATTGTGTATTGTGTATTTTCAGCAAAACGTTTGTCTTTCTGTGGCTCTAATAAAGTCTGTGTGCTTCATTTATAGAGCTATAATATAGGTCACACTTTCTCTTTCCGTTTGCTCCGTTTTTTAAACACCGACTCATCCATGCCAAACTGTTCATTCTTGAAGTAAACTTGTCCGTTTGGTGATTTAAATAAACTGTTTTAGACCGCTGCTCGAGTTGAACGCGACGCGTCCGGAGTGTGTGTGATACCGGTGAGTTCTACTACTACGAATCTACATCCCCTCCAGAAGTCTGAGATCCGCTAGTGAGCGACGCCTCGTGGTACCATCACAGAGAGGCTCAAAATCACTTTCCAGAACATTCTCGTTCACCATTCCTGGCTGGTGGAACGATCTTCCCACCCCTATCCGGAATGCTGAATCCCTGACAATTTTCAAGCGACAGCTGAAAACTCATCTCTTTCGAAGCTACTTGACTTCATCATCATCATTATAAAAAAAAATAAATAAATTTCTCTCTCTTTATTTATTCCTTCTCTTTCTAGCTTGTACTTATTTGAACAATGTCTAGAAACTTGGTATTACAAGCACTTCCTGTATCTGTTTGCCTCTTTAAGAAGAATCACTTTATGTATCCCCAAATTGTAAGTCGCTTTGGATAAAAGCGTCTGCAAAATGACTAAATGTAAATGTAAATGTAAGAACAGACTGCATTTACTTGAATTCATTCTCCTAATAAGCAAGCAAGACATAAATATTAGCAAGCTAGTGTAATTACCTTTAAATTAAATGGAAGTCTGAATCATTTCTTACCAGAAGCAATCCGGGTTAGATCAACAACCAAAAACATTACAGCAAAAGGTTCAGTGCATGTTATGCTAAAGCAAAAATAAATGTAATCTTTAATAAAAAATACAATAATTTTCTTCACCTCAAGCAATATTCTTATTTTTCAAGCCCTCCCCTCCAATCACCTGTTATATTAAAAGACTTTTCACCATCTAATCAATTCCATATGGATACAATTAAGTCCTGCTTTCTTTTCTCACTGAATACATCAAATCACAGAAATAAAATAAGTTGCGAAGAGCTTTTGCGAAGAGAGAAGAGGCTGTTTGGGAGCACACAACCTTCTCGTCGTTCTCTATCCAAATTTGGTTCTGTTTTGTCTGGGTTTCTCTTCTTCAAGGGTCAATGCTAACAGTTCTGTCATCACCACTGCGCTCTAACCGCTCTCTGTTAACAGCATAGCTTTGTGTCTGCCCTCTTCAGCACTGGCACAGAATAAATCAGTTGGCTAAGGCAGATGTTCTGCCCGTCTCTTTATCGTCTCCTTCCGGCCTTTGAAGTCAGGTGCCACTTTATCTGGAGAGTCTTGCCATGTCCAGAAATGAAGAGAGCGGCGCTGTGACTGAAGGAAGAGCTTGGGTGAGCCGGTGGAGTAAGTGAGCCGCTGGCAAGGGGAATGTAAACAGTCTGACAGCTGCGGTTTGAGTTGACGGGCGAGAGTGGTGGAAAACAGAAGTGGATGTTTTCGTCACAGAGTGAGCATTAGCAGAACGTGAGCGGGCTTTTCGTGGCCTACCGTGTGTGCTGACGCGGTAACTGTTGACGTTTCTGAGGGTCTGGAAGATTTCCCTCGCTATCTCTGTTTTAGTTGGACTTACGAACAACTGTTGAAAATAAGATTAGACCTTGGATAAGAGCACATGTGCCCAAATGTCAGACACATTAAACAATTCATGCCCTAATTTACAGTATATCCCCGAGAGTGACTCATACCAGCTGTTCGTTTTCATTGCTTCTTTATTTAAGTGTTTAAGTTCACCGTTGCCATGACTAGAGGTCGACCGATGTATCGGTTTTGCCGATTAATCGGCACCGATAGTTGATTGCTGGAACTATCGGTTATCGACAAAAATCCATGCCGATAGTTTTCCGGGTTGCGTCCATTGCT
>NW_015544154.1:770469-789382 GCF_001515605.1 Sinocyclocheilus anshuiensis
GGTCTGCTGTCATTACACAGTGCGAGAGCGGCCTCTAGTGGTTGAAATCACTGACAGCACGTGCTATTTGTTTAGACAAGTGATACTGCACGCTGAACAGAGCGGGAAACTTCAGACGCGGATTTAAATGCAGCCGACAGAAAATCCTGCCACGCCATTCACATAGTTTTCCTTTAAATTACATTATGTTGGTCCCGAATCGTTGTTAATGTACATATTGAATTGTGTATTGTGTATTTTCAGCAAAACGTTTGTCTTTCTGTGGCTCTAATAAAGTCTGTGTGCTTCATTTATAGAGAAAACTATCGGTTAATTAATCGGTATCGGCCAGTGTGGTCCAACCTAGCTATCGGTATCAGCAAAATCCACTATCGGTCGACCTCTAGTTCTCACAGTACGACCCCTTACATATTTTTCTTGGAGTGTTACAAAACAGGAGCGGAAAGCCCTTGTGTGTCTTCCTTGGAAGACAGTGAGCTCACTCTCACCTCTTCCTATTGGAATGACCTGTGAACTGTGCGGCTTTATTCTTTCTGTGTCACACTGAAAGGAAGTCCTTTGTAGTAGATACTGTTACACATTCTCAGCTACAGTCTCAGTTATTTTTGACTTAAGTTTGAAATGTCTCCAGATTGTATTCATTAATAGTTTCATATATGTTAATAATGGAATTCAGATTTTATTTAGTGTCATTCTCACTTCTCAGGGCCCATTAATAGCATTGACTTGGGTGTGTCTCCTCTGTGTCTGTGTGTGTGTGTGTTTGTTTGTGTGTGCACGAGTGCAGGCATGTCCATCACAAAGAACCATTGCAGAGTGTTTTTCAGATGAGAGGCAGAATGAAGGTTGTTAGGCTGCTGCTAACAATATGTGTCCTGTGTGGGCACTCTCAGATTAGGTAGAGGTATTGGTATTGTTATCCAAGGCCGTAACCTTGTCTTTGATTTGATTGGCCCTCTCAATCATTTTCACAATGACGAGTGTTGTTAGATCTCTGAGGCAGACCAGCAATTTGACCATTTCTAACTCATGGGCAAGACTTGGGCCCCTCAATGTTATGGGCCTGCTACAATGTAATTTCCACCTCATTTTGGATTATGTATTGTGCTTAATTGCATTTTGTGGTGGTGAAATAAAATGAAATTTTAAACATGGAATAAATGGATAGTGGATTGCAGTCCTTCAAGTGGGACAAAATGATAGACTGGAGTCAGAAGGAGAAGCCAACTCCTGAAAGAAGTGTTCAAGAGCTGAGGAGCTTTGGAATGCCAATCCACAGTCCAGCAAGGCTTACTGTGAAATGGAGAGAACAGTGGGTACCAACTATTGCAAAAATAGTCTTTTCGCTCTGGCAGCAGAGATTCTGAAGACACCTCTTCTCAATCTGCTTGTTATTTGAGATGAGAATGTTGATTGGATGACAAGCTAGAAAGCGGGTCAGAGAAAAGAAAGAGGGCAGTGAAGAAACCCAGCAGGCTCATAATGCATCCGGCGGGCCCCGTGTGGAACGGTGAACGGCAGGCAAATATGGGCCCTGGAGATTTCCTTTGTCACCTCTAATGTCCACTGGCATGCCAAAGCCATCTCTGAATGCTGGGATGAGTGGAGTGAGATGGAGAGAGGCAGCACCTCATGTGTCTGGCAGAGCTCAGTGAGCCTTATTTAACCATTAAAAAAAAAGTTTCTATTTAAAGCAGTTATCGTAAAACATTTCATATTTGACAACTTGGATCTTACCTTGCACTCTTTCACCATTATAACCAAAGCACTGTACTGGAATTCATGCTCGACGCTTGTGAACAGTAAAGCTCACCTTCTTTGATTTGATAAGCCATCTCTAACTTTTTGACATTGATGAGCGTTAGATGAGGCAGACCGGCCTAAAATATCCTGTCATCCTAACAACAGACAGAGTGTTCAGAGTGTAGTATTAAAATGAATTCAAACAGCAATTCAGATTTTTGTATTTGCTATGGTGTTTATCAGACAACAGCAAATGCCTACATACTTGACAATTATTTTCAAACATTTTTTACAGTTACACATTTTCACATTTTAATTTGTGTTTTGTTGTATTTAAATGTTAAATGTTCATTTTGTTATTTGGAAATGTTATTAAAATTGATCTTTTATCTTTAACCTGTGTTTGTAATGCAATTCCACACTGTGATAATACTAAAAACCGTAATAAAAGTTTTAGCAATGATCATGATATGAAAACTTTATACGTCACATGCCTACACAGAAGTGAAGGTGTTGTCATAATTTACTCACCCCGCCCTATCTCATTCCAAACCTATATGACTTTGAATCATAAGATTAACATTGAATTATATTCACTCGCTCTTTCCCATACAATGAAAACATGCAGGGACAAGGTCCAAAAAAGCCCCATAAAAGTCATCTCTATATAGCATGTCTTTTAAATTCATACGATACATTTCTGTGTTCATCACTTAGAAAGCTAAATCATTCTTTACAGATAATCTTCCCCTCTGCTGTAGTTTTCAAATCTCATTTGTGCATATTGACTTCCTTTCAATGTGAATATGAATATGATGTGTCCGGTTTCTTACACAAAGATATTGTATGGCTTCAGGATACTTAGAAGACATTGAATGAGTTGTATGGGTTGCTTTTATGATATCTTTTCATCCTTTTTGGAGCTAAACCCCTAGTCACAGTCACCCTCATTGTATGAACATTCTTCAAAAGTTCTACACAGAAAAAAGTGATTCAGGTGATTCGAGTTGTCGTCTTTGGGTGAACTATGACTTTAAGAAACTGAAGCGCCTGCTGCTTTTCTAAAGCAAACAAAATTGGCCTTTGCAAAGCAGACAACTAGCATTATGTAAATGACATGGAAATTCCATGGTAATGTAAATTTGCATCATGATCTATTGTTGCGTCATCCATCTGTCCTGCAAGTGGACGACAAACCTTAGCAGAGCAAGAAATTTTAGTCTCCATCTCAGTTCCTGCTTTCTACGTTTTCCTTGTGTTCCAGATGTTCAATATATGAAGTATGTCAGGTTGTGTTGTTTCTGTTTTAAAACAACACTGGTTGGACTTCATGGAATATTTTTCTGTTCGCTTCAGCAGGTTGAAATGTACAGGAGAATGTTGTCAATGTGATGAACTTGTGATGTAACTAGCTGGTATGTGATGTTTTGTTGGTCTTAGGACAAAACCCTCCTGTAATCAAACCTCATAACACTCAGAACAGGGTGTGCTTTAATGTGCTCCTTTTCATAGCACGAGTGTCAACTTTTTTTATACTGGTTCTTTTAGATGATCTAAGGTATTTGAGTACGTCCCCAAGAGGTTTAACCTATATAAAGGTATTCAGATGTATTTGAAAACCGTGCCAAGCACTGCAAGTGCATTATAATAAAGCAGTCTAACACGATGTCTCTTTTATAACAACATAAAGGCTCTTTTGCCTTCCTTGGGTATAAAACTTGCATCATGTACAATAGTGTGCATTGCCTTGCTGAATATGCCATGTGTCTATCATGTTTCAGATGGATTGAAGCGTGTTTAAATGAGGATCTCCCGCCCACCACTGAGCTGGAGGAGGGCCTGAGGAATGGCGTGTACCTGGCCAAGCTGGGAAACTTCTTTGCTCCCAGTGTGGTCTCTCTCAAAAGGATCTATGACCGCGAACAAACACGCTACAAGGTAAGACTGAAGTGTAAAACCTTTTCAGAAGCACTGATATGAAAATAGCAGATGGTTTGGATTGACTTGTTGCTTTCTTCTTTGTCCCACTTGTAGGCCACCGGGCTCCATTTCAGACACACAGACAATATCATCCAATGGCTGAATGCAATGACAGATAAGGGCCTTCCTAAGGTGAGGAGTGTAGGTGGTGAACACGAGTCTGCCTGCTTCTTTCATTAGCAGCATTACCTCTGCTTTATTGAGTGACTAACATGATATAGCTTGCCTCTGAACTTCTTTCCCATGTTTGGCAACAATGCTGCATTCAATCTCATCAAAATACATGTACTTGTCTCTCCCTGTCAGATTTTCTATCCTGAGACAACAGACATCTACGACAGGAAGAACATGCCCCGCTGCATCTATTGCATACATGCTCTCAGGTAACTACTATGTCGCTGTGGGCTTATTCACAAATCTCTTGTTGGGGAGAAACTAACCAAAAGAACTGTTGCTAGTAAATTAAGTTTTTAATATTATTATTATTATTACAATTTTTTTTTCTTATATGTTTGTTACAGTAGTTCAGCTGAGTTCATAATAGTGGAGCTTTTTCAGTAACAAAATTCTGTTTTTGTCTGTCACATTGACTATTGCCACAGTTCTGCATGCACTAATTACAAACTAAACTAATTATTTAAACTATCCTACATGGTTCTCTTATGTATTATGTAGTGCTGGGACGTTTACATTAGAGGTCGACCGATATGGGTTTTTCACTGGCCGATGCCGATATTTAGAAATCAGAGCAGCCGATGGCCGATATATGATGCCGATTTTATGGCCGATATGGTTGGCCGATTTTCTTCCAAACCCCCCCTTTCATCTCATAAAAGTGAGTTTGAGTAAGTGATTATTGTAGGGTACAAGATAGTAGTAGTAGCCTAATTCAGAGTAATAATACATGGCTCAAAACTTAAGCACCTTCTCAAAACAGTTCTGAAGCATGCTATTTGTTTACGTTTTGCTGAAAGACACCAGTGTTTCCCACAGACTTGCAAATGCAAATTGATTCTCTGCCAGCAGGAGGCGCTGTTGGAGCGGGAGATATAGCGGTTTCCCCGGTAACGGCTGTAATCAAATAAGCACTGCGCTGCGCGCTCACAAACGCTACTTTATCAGGCATTACAGGAAAGACGAAATGAAAATGACACCGAAGCTTTTCTGAAGACGGTCGGTTCTTTTCAAAGATACATTCATATAAAAACACCAGCGCTGCATTTTATTCAACAAAGTAATAACTCAATGTATGGGAAACACTGGACACTGCTATAAGTCAAATGGCCAAGTGATACAAAAATAAAAGAGTTCACACATATTACACAGCCTGCTGCTCATTACTGCTTAAGAGTGCACTGGCCACGAGCGATGACATCGTGGAGGCTATTGTCCTGACCTACACACATTTCACTACACTCATCTCAGAATTAATGAGGAAACCTGTTCTGGTTTCTGTTGAGGCACTAAACATGTGGCTAGAGAATCCTGCCGTTTGTAATTCTCACATTCCAGTTCAATGCAGAATTGACGCTGGGCCCAAAGGCCATAAATCTGGCCTTCAGAAACAGGAAATAGCAGTATTCAGGGGGCGAGAATTTGGCAGGGGTCTGGCGTGGGGTGAGGGGTACTAAATCCAGTTGTGGGTCTTTGTAGTTGATATTGATGAAGGGATGTATGTTAAAATTGAAAGCCATGAAGATAACATCCGATTCCCTTTGCAGTAGTGTCTTTTCCCACACACACCTATAGAATAGGACAGCTCTCCTCTGGGGAATTTTGTTTCTCATATTCACTTTCTGTTTCTTTCAACAGCCTCTACCTGTTTAAACTTGGCCTTGCGCCCCAGATTACAGACCTGTATGGCAAGGTCGCCTTCACAGGTGAGTCAGCTCGCTGTAGTATCATATTAAAGCTTGAGTTTGTACAAAACAGCTGAAAAGGCCCCTGTTCCCGGGTGCCGTGTTCAATGTGAAAATCACTATCAACTGTATGAGCGTTTCCTGCCATTTTGGCTGGCCCGAAACTGCCTGCCAAGTCCATGAATGGAAAACATTATTTACCAGACCTATTGAGAACAATGTCCAGCCAATCACATCAAAGCAAAGAAAGATGCAAAGCCAAGATTACCTTCCAAAAGGTTACCATGCTTATTAAAGCGTGACATACAGTAGAAAACAATGAAAGCAAACAGAACACTTTCCACTGAGCCAAATAATCTCCATTTTTTTGTTATTTGCGTGTTGTTTTTGTCTTTTCAGAGGAGGAGATTAACAACATGAAGATTGAATTAGAGAAGTACAACATTCAAATGCCAGCATTCAGCAAAATTGGTGGGATTTTGGCCAACGAGCTATCAGTGGACGAAGCAGCCTGTGAGCATTGTTTCAGCCTCTGCTTTTAAAAGTCGAATTCCTCTTGGCACTTTGGCACAACTCCTTCCCTTGTAAACATAAACAACTAGACTTAACAGCCAAGAGTTTAACAGCACGGTAATTACTGTTTTACATTGCTTTGAGCTCAAAAGATCTGCATTATCTTCTGTTGCAATGATTCAGTGCACGCTGCTGTGATCGCCATCAATGACGCCATTGACCACGGAGTCCCTGAAGGCACTCTAGCTGCCATGAGAAACCCAAATGCCATGTTACTGCAGCTGAATGAAACCGCTGCCCAGCAGTACCAGGACACCCTGTTCCAGGCCAAGACTGAGAAAGTGGCCAACTCCCGAAAGAGAGTACGAACTTCGCTCTACAGATAGTTATAATAAAATATTTTTTATATTTGGGTAACTAAGGGTGTATTTTAATATATGTACACACTATCCAACACTGTCTCACACTATCTGCCTAAATAGTCAGCATTAAGGCATCAGAAGTTTGATGTGAAGGCTGTTCTAAACAGAAGACAGCATAATTATTAAATAAAATACATGTAAATTTATAGTCAACATCAACTCTGTCTACCATCTTCAATAAACTTCACTGACATAGTCAGATAACTAATTTTGTCCAAATTCAGGCAACATGGCATGTACCTGTGCATGTACTTTGCGACAAGATCACTGAAAATATGCAGTAGACATGCTTGCATTTTATTCGGTACTGCAAAGTATCAATAAAAACAACCCCATCTAATAAATAATTAAACAAATAAGCAATATTAACTTTTTAACCCAACATTTATGTATGCTTTGTAGTTTTTGTTCTTGTTAGCGTCTTTAGCTTAGCAAAAATCTTTAAATTGTGTATTGGAATCAACTAACTGTAAGTGTTAGATTGCTTTTTGTGTAGTCCAATCAGTTAAAACCTATTTAATATTTCAGTATTATTTATATATACTATTAGGCCGTGTGTCCACCAAAGCGTTTTTAGCCAGCTGTAAACGACAGGCACTCTGAAGCGCTCACAGCTGGGCATTTTCAGCAGAGCGCAGCGTTTTTTTTTTCAGTTGAGATGCTGTGGTTGCTATGATACGGAATATCCGCTGAAGTAATATGGCAGACGCATCGCGAATGAAATGTTTTTCCAAGCCTTATTTTACATAACAATAATATGGTAGTCCAGCAATTCCATCTGGTAAAGACATAAATACTCGGAGACAAGCAATATTAACTTCTCCATTGTATCAGATCAGTCGTAGTACAAGCAGGGTGTGATGGTTGGTCGGTCCCACCCCTCCTCCACTGTGATTGGTCAGCTGACTAAAAAGTGACAGTAATGAGCGCTGCGTTTTACTCAAAGTTGAACATTCTTCAACTCTCGGCGCCGAGAAAAAACGCCCGAGCGCTCAGCGTGGAAAAGATGCTCAGTGCTCGGCACACTCCTGGCATTTAAAAAAAAATGCGGCGCTCCCATTGAAAACAGTTGAAGAAATACGCTAGCCTCGGGAAAAACCACTTTGGTGGACACAGGGCTTTATAGTATTTATTGATATTTTAAAGTAGCTTTTAATTTTAGATTTTTAGTTTTCATTTTAGAATAATTTTTAGTTTACATTTTAGTCATTTTGTTATGTGCTTATCCTTTTTATTTGTTTTTTCCCCCTGATATTTCTATTTATTTTCAGTTTTAGAAATTTTAGTACTTCAACTCCTTTTATTTCAGGTAGTTGGCAAGGCAAAATTTAAAATTTTTGTTTGAAAGTCCGTAACTTTTGGTTAAATATTATCCAAAATAAATTTTTGAGCAAGTACATAACCAGCCAGTGTTCAAAACTATAACTACTATATTAAACTAAGCTAATACACACTAAATACACACAGTCCCGCAATGCTTATGTTATTAACGTCAACAATTTGAAAACAAAGTATAACAATAATAATAATTGGCACGGTTTGATGTGATATGAGCTAACCGATCGTTAGACTTAATCACCATTGATAGCGCAATTTATTGTAATGCTTTTTTCCTCAGTTGGTCAGAACAAACGTGGCAGTTGTTACTTACTTGTTCAGATGACATTCTCCAGTGAAAACTCTTATTTGGGTCATACTTTCAAGATTCTTTGAATACAAAGTGCAGTATTCACACCGGTGCGATGACTGACAGACACACATTAGATTCATCCGTGCTGGAGCCGTGCCGCTGCACAAGCCGCACAAGGAAGATAATTCCGCAAATATCTGCAATTGCAGTTTTTCAAACAGAGATGGCGACAAAGAGGCAAAACTTATGGACTGCAGCTTTAAATTTACGTTTTTCATCTATTATATTTTTTCAGCTTTTGTCATTTAATGAAAACATTTTTTTAATAGTTTTAGATTTGGTCCTATCCATTGTGGATGAATTGAAAAAAAGTATGAAGATAATGGTATAAATGTATGTTTCTTTGTAATAGATTGGAGAGAATGCTGAGGCTGAAAGGGATGTTTACGATGAGCTGCTCACACATGCTGAAATCCAGGGAAACATCAACAAAGTCAATTGTATGTACCTCACCCATGTCCACCTTCAGCTCTTGTGCTCTTCTGAGGCTGATGATCGATGCGATCTGAGTTCTCGGTGTTTGTGTTGTTTCTCAGTGACCAAAGCATTGAATTCAGCAGAACAGGCCCTACTGAGTGGTGATGAGGACAAGCTGTATGACACTCTCCGTTCCCCTGCGTTAGGCCTGCAGTCAGTGCAGGCTCAGAACAAGGGATGGTACCTCAAACAGCTGCTGGCCGATCGAGAGCAGAAGGAACAGGTAACAGGTTCTGCTACTCAGCGGTAGTGTACTCTGTTTGGTACACTTTTTTACCACGGTTTATATTTTGTTTAATGATCCTTTTGAACTTCTAAATATGAAATGCATATGCATAGTGAGGTGTCTCTTTTCAAGAGTAGTGTAATTCTGCTCTCAGAGAGTCCCTTATCACAGCACGTCTGTGACAAACCCTAGGGCTCAGCAGAAATTTATGCTTGTCATGGTAACCATAATAACAGCAATAACAGTTTATCCTGCAATAATGGCACTGAGAGGTCTTCTATCAAATGCTTGGTTATAAGTGATTTGTGTTACTTAACACTAAACTGAATCCTAAAACAGTATAATCAAATTATAGATATTAATAATGATTTCTCACTGAAGCTAATTTGGGTTTTTAGAGCTAATAGTGAATATATCTATCCTGTTGTTGAATGTATTTGTTGTGTGTGTGATGCTGAAACTCATGCTGTTTATTAATTATTCTAAATTAATAACACCTTTGATCCTTGATAGATACTACAGAACTGTTCATATATATATATATATATATATATATATATGTATATGTATGTGTGTGTGTATATATGTATATGTGTGTGTGTGTGTATATATGTATATATGTATATGTATATGTGTGTATATATATCCTTTTTAAATAAAAGTATTAATAAAAAAAAAAATGCTGACCCAAACTTTTGAACAGTAATAAATATAGTGCTTAATGCTTTTAAGTGAGGTGAAATGGATTAAAAAATTAATAAAATAAATGTAAATAAAAACAAAACATTTGTGGTAAATACTGTCAGTCAGACTTACTTTGGGCACTACTTCTGATGTTAAATTATTGGTTATTTGTATCGGCTTCTGATTTGCTTCATCATTGCTTCCCTATTAATAAAGTACCATATTTTACCCAAACTGAACCTGTGTGTGTGTGTGTGTGTGTGCGTGTGTGTGTGTTTCAGTGCTGCGGGCGGTGGAGAGGATTAATGCTGCTATCAGAAAAGGTGTAGCAGAGGAAACGGTGAATGAACTGATGAACCCAGACGCCCAGCTGCCGCAGGTTTACCCTAGTGCTGCAGATCTGTACCAGAGAGAACTCGCCAGCCTGCAACAGCAGAGCGCAGAGGTTAAAACAAACTCACATCCACACAATATCAGCTCACTCTGGTTATTTTGCTTTAACCATCCTACTAATGAGACATTGACTACAGAAACAAAGTGAGCTGCCTACAACCTGCAGCAGCATCCTGATGGTCATGGCCACTAATAAGTGATCAATTTGAAATTCTCTACAAAGATACCAGCTCTTGATTTCAGTAGAATTTAGCAGTTGCATTTTGCCAAGCTATAGGCATGATATTTTAATAACAGCATCAAGCTTAAAAATACATGTCACACAAATATTGGGTAAAACTGGTTACACTGAACCATTTTTTATCAGTACTTCTCAGAATTCAATATTATCAAATAAAAAAAAATAAAAAAAATCAATACATGTTGCTATTATACAAGTAAATATAAGAGAGACATGCATTTATAAATTTATTACAAAAATGTATATAAACATAGAGATTTTTGTTGTTTTAATAATATTGCATAAATAAATAAATAAATATATTTTGCTGCCAAAAAACTAAACTAGGGTGTCGCAGTATAACAATTTTGGCGATGAAATACTGAAAAATTAAATACTGACATTACAAACTTTCTTTCTGCAACCCAACAGTTGTATGTTTAGTGTGATTCATTGGCCACAAAAAGAGAAAACATCAAATAAAGTTAAAGATGAATTTCATAGCACTGACTGATATTTTTCTTCCTAAATTTCTAGAGGTATCGTAATAATATCATTATCGTGAATGTAGTGAAAATCTGATAAAAAAACAGCCCTATTGTTGATTTCTCTCGCCTTGGCTGGCATCTCTTTTCACTTGACTTTGTCACAATGAATTATGGGATTGCCTTCTCTGAGATGCATATGATGCTGACTTTAGAATAGGTCGAAATTAAGCATCTCAGCCTATTTAAGTTGCGTACCTATGTTGCCTTTGTAAGCAGCTTACCGGGTTTAAGAACAGAGCAATAATTTACATGCAGTTTACATAAGTTGACGACCTGTAACCGTTTAGTTTAGTATGAGTGATTTTTGTGCTTTGCTTGACTGCACAGGGCTCTTTGTCACACCCCGAGCTGCTGGTTGCCGTGGAGATGCTGTCCTCGGTGGTGCTGATAAACGAGGCACTGGATGTAGGGGACAGGGCAGCAGTGTGGAAACGGCTCAGCAGTACCCTCACCGGCCTCAGCAATGTAGAGGACGAGTACGCCCAGAGGTGAGAATATTACTTTAAGACACATTCTTGGTCTTATCTTGCATGGTTTATCAGTGAATGTTATTCTAAAGAAAAAAATCTTAAACTTTCATCAAAATACAATAGCTTACTCAGCTACTGAAATGACTTTCCTTTCAGCTGAAAGTCACAGGCTGCATGGGCCATTGGATTATGTCAACTATTAGCCAAATAGCTATTTAAGCATTACTTTACCTAACTCTCATTCAAGTCTGGCTCTATTCTTGTATGCAAAAGCCACTTTTCATAATCAAATCAATTTCTGACTGATAAAACCAGGTCTCGTCCAACTTTGCTTTTTATTTTGCTTAGAAAAATGCCAAAATACGTAAGTAAAATAGGTTGTGAATGTTGATGTTGATTTGGCTCCTGGTTTTAGCCACTGTTTGTTGTTTCCCTGCAGATATATAGATGAGTTGATGCGTCTGAAGGCAGCTGCGCATGAAGAGGGTAGTGACTTTCTCACCTGGAATGACATCCAGGCCTGTGTGGACCAGGTCAACAGTACTATTCAAGAGGAACATGAAAGTGAGCAAGATATTCATCCTCATTATGGATGGGTCAAATTCAGATTGTTTTGTACTATGAACAGTGTGCATGTCCTCTTGCGACTTTAGGGATTGCCGCTATTGGTCTGATCAACGAGGCTCTGGATGAGGGTGACCTACAGAAGACAATGGCTGCTTTACAGAACCCAGCCGCCAAGCTAACAGACATCGATCCATCTTTGGCTCAGCATTACTATGATATACTGCAGGAGGCAAGGAGAGAGAAGGCCCACGTATGTATACCTATACAGACCCACATCAATAACATGGCCCACACAAAACCCTGCCTCTGCAACTGTAAAAAATATCAACTATTTAATTCTTATTTTGAACCGTTCAGCATGTTGGGCCACTCCCACTGCTTTCACCCTCTCATATCCGATTCCAGTTTTTGTCTAGTTTATTTGTTTCCTTCTCTGTTCAAACACTAATGGGAGTTTGTTTCAATCTCTGAAAACACAATAGCATTGCGACCTGATGAGGGTACATATCCCTTTATCAAGGGAGGTCTGAGGTCTGATAGTGGAAGGAGAAAAATGAATTGTGATTTTCTGATAACAATTGTAATTGTGATTTAAAATGTGAGTTTAAAAGGTACCAGGTTCGCTGTGCTATTATTATCATTACTATTCATAAATAAAAAATATGAAATAAAACAAAACCATAAATTAAATTAAAAAAAAAAAAAAAAAAATAATAATATAATAGTATACTTTTTATTTTACAGTACTAATTATTATGGTTGTCTTAATTACATAATTTTCAAACATGAAATCATTACGCATTTAACTGAAAACTCTGGATCGTGAGTTGCTCGTGTATAAAAGAACACAGTGCTGTGCTTCACTCTGAAACAGAATATATTTACACTAAGCAATATTGCAATTTCTGAAAGCCTCTCTCTCCACATGCATCATGTGAGTTTCTCTTACTATGACTTCTCATGATTCTAGTCTGATGACATCATCTGAGCTCATACTGTCTCGTTCCGCACCCCCATATTTTGTCTCGCTTTTATTTGCCACCTCCCCTGTTCTTTTCATTAGAAAGCCCCTTACATTTTTAAATGACTATATTATGTGCAAATAACATTCGATTTATTTGATCTCGCACACCTTAGGTATCATACACACCAACTTTGTATATGATAATAGGACATTTTGGTCCTAATCTGAGGCTCATTGAAGAAGTGGAGTAGGTTCATGTGTAGCATATTTCAGTTTTGTGTCTAGTCAGTGTTTTAGGCCACGCCCCACGTGTTTCCTGTGGATGTGAAATTGAAACCTCAAGGATGCAGGTGAATGGGCACAGAGAAGGCCATGGTTTACCACAGCTGTGTGCCAGTGTGGTTCAGAGCTGAACTGAAGTCTCTGAGGCCAAGAGCTCATTTTTTACCATGACAGCTCTAGATAAAGTACCCAGAATACTCGTTCAGAGGCGTTACGGAAAATCTGTTTGTTTCACCTATTTGGAAACAGTTCTTGTGAGTTTAATTAGTGATATTTACCCTTTATGTCACTAACCACTCTTTTAATAGAGGATCACATGAAAAGCTATTTTTGTCTCTTGAACTCATAGTAGCTGTCAAACTCATGCTACCCAAAAAAAACATGGCTGGAAAAACAAAGTGTTTCCTTTTGCCATGATTTGCACAAGCATTGGAAATAACAAGGCTTATGACTTTTTCTCTGCCTTAAAAGGGCAAAATTCTGGTCCTGTTAGCTGGCGAAGCTGAGGAAAGGGTTTTTAGCGCTGACATCACTCCTCCAGGCTGTCACTAGCTTGGATCACTATGCGGTGGAAAGCACAGATGAAACCAGATCTGCTCAACTCAGACAGGAAGTGGTTAGGAAAAAAGTTTGACGTTATGTTTTTTATAACAAAAATCCCAAAAGGTGGAGTGATGTGTGACCTGACAGTAACGATTCAAGATGTTTCTGTTTAATTGACTTCAGTAATCACAATTTTTGAGAAAGATATAAGCCTCATTCCTCTTGTAATGAGTAAAATGTGAATAGTTAAAAATCAAACTGTAATGGTATTGTACTGATGAGCAGCTGACATGAAATGCTTTCAGGAAGTTAACTGACATACAGTGGTGTGAAATGCCACACACACACATATATATTTATTATATGCAGTTTTTAATGATTTATTAATTTGGAGAATACATGGAATATTTGTAGATATTTGTACACAAAAATTTACGCTATGCCTCTATGCTTTTTAAAAGTACATCACTATTTACATTACATCCTGTGCTAAATTCCTTCCGTAAGCACTTCACGATGATCTTTTCCAAAGTTTAGCTGGAATTTATAGAAGTAGTTCCTCTTTTATCATTCAGTGTAAAGTAAACCATCCCAGAAGAGTTGGTAATGTAATCTTGGACATTACACCACACCCTTTTTCACTTCCTTCGTTACAGTCGGCAGACTTTATTCACATATTCAGATCCTGATCATTTCTACTCCACCCCACTGGGACACATTAAGTCCTGTTTGCGCTCTAATCCAGCAGGCATTCATTTTACGCAGCCGATAAAATGTAACGCAGTGAAGCGGAGACTTATCAACCCTGAAGGAACAACGTTTTCCTCTGTTGCACAATTTGCCACACCCTCAGGTTTGGTGCACGGCACTGCTGTGCGTTTGCAAGCAAGGCGGGCGGATTGCATAGAGGGGCCGCTGCACTCAGCAAATCAGAGAGCTGCAAATCGTGCTCCGGAAACTGAGCTCAGCATGCGGTCAGGGACTACTATGAGAGGGCAACTGCACCACCTGGTGGTGGTGGTAGTAATGAACCCTTTCATTAGCATGCGTTTATCCAAAATGCCCTGATGCAGATGCAGTTAATTCAAAGGTGTAAATTTAATACAGGTACCCCTACAACCAAAGAACATGATCTGCACAAGTCAGTCAGCTCAATCTTATTTATGGCTCTCTGCAGAACTTCCAGAAGGAGATTGTGCTATTTTCTTAAAAGGCAGTGCGTGCTTGTTTATATAATTTTGGCAGTTATGTTGTTGAATAATGAAACACTGTCTCTTCCAGTTCATATAGGTCATTTGTTGTAACTAAATGACCTTGATGTGTTTTTCATCCACATCATACTGTATCTGTTGACAGTTAAAACATTTTTTTTAAAATGGAATTAAAGTGACAGTTCACCCCAAAATGTCAGCATTTACTCACCCACGTATTGTTCTAAACTTTCCTCTGTGGAAAACAAAAGATGTTTCGAAAAAGTCCATAAATTGAGTGTCACTGAGGTGCAAAACAACACTGGACCCCATTGACTTTTATTGTATGGACAAAAAACCTCTGCTTTTTTTGTGATCCTGAGAAGAAAGTAAGGCATACAGGTTTGGAACATGAGGGTGAGTAGATGATGACATTTTGGGGTGAAATGTCACTTTAATTCCATTAAAAAAAATGTAACTGTCAACAGGTGAACTGTTTAATGTCTGTATTAATAATCTCAGTACAGAAGGTTTGACCGACACCTAGTGTCCGAGTGTTATTCCTAATCAAATACAAATGGAAATCTAGTTGGAATAGCTTGAATTTTTTGAAAACATGATTATTTTATCCTATTTTGTTTGGTGGCACAGAGCTTCATCTTTAAACATTCCCATAGTCCTTAAAATCTGCCATTTCAAAAGTGTGAAATGTGTGCATAATAGTTAATGTAAATGTTGGTAGTTATGCTTGGTTCTCTCTCTTGTCTTTTTTTTTTTTTTTTTTAGCTATAGTCATCAAAATTATTGCAAAAGTCATGGGGAAAAAAATGGAAATGAATTGTCCACAAAGTGTGGGAACCTTGTGTAAATTATATTTGACTATAGCGATCAGAACACATCCTAATTCTTTGAAATGGTTACTCATTGGTAATTGACTTCTTGTTTTTTGCTTGTCTTTACAGGAATGCGGAGATCCTTCTGCAGTGCTTTGGTTAGATGAGATCCAGGATGCGATCTTAAGAGCCAACAAGGACTCAGAGGATGCTCTGCAGTGTAAAAATACTTATTTAAATCTTAGTGTACTTACGATTAAACTCAGAACTTATTTCCTTTTGTGTTTGTGTATTTACTCATTTAGTCTGCATCTCTCAGCTTGAATATAACTATGATACTACGATGATTCTTTTCTTTGAACCATCTCAGTTTTTCTAAAGAATAATCTTCTTTTCCATCTTCAGTCTCTCAGGCGATCCAGGCCATTAATGAGACGGTGGATAACAAGGACTCTTCTCAGACACTGGCAGCCCTGCGTTCACCTGCTGCTGGTCTGTATGGAGTCACATCTGAATGTGCTCAGACCTACCAGGATGACCTGTTTCGGATTAAAGAGGACAAGAAAAAGGAAGGTGAGATGGGTGCTTGTGTTGATTCTTTTGATATTTGGTACAAAAATCTATAGTAATAATTACATTAAAACAAGTACAATTTCTTTTTTCTACTCAAGTTCTCAGTTGAAGAATTTGTTTTAAACTGTTTGGTGATATCACAACATATCACATTTACACTTTGTGATGGAGAGAGTAATAGAGGTTTTTGGTAGGGGATAATGGCAGTGAATGGATGAAACATTGGGTGAAGGGAGGACACAACTACTACTATAACCTCAAGACTGGACAAGGCACCTGGGAAGAGCCTGCAGACTTTATTCCAAACAACACTGAGCTCAACAAGGAGGAAATACAGGTAAATCTCTCCAGTATTTATTTTTTACAATGTATATAATAAATAATATATATTACACCACCATATTGTGATATATCATAATATATTATATCTTTTAATATAACTGTAATTTTACAGTTTTGTTGTTTTTATAATTTTTTCTTCCTGATTACTTACTGTCTGTGTCTTTGTAGTCTGTTGTGTCAGGAGTAACCACAGCATATAACCGAGAGCAACTGTGGTTGGCCAATGAGAGTCTGATCGCCAAGCTGCAGGCCCGGTGCCGTGGTTTTCTGGTGCGACGTGGAACGAAAGATCGTCTTGGGTTCTTGAAGTCTCAGGAGCCGTCTGTCACATGCATACAGGTCACTCTCCTCTTGCTTCCTTCACTTAGTGCTAAACAAGACTGGAAGGCAGTAATGTAAATAATAACAAAAATAACATAAATGTTGGTCCAGGCCAAGCTAATCATGACCTTCTGGTTCTGTTTGCTTTATAGGCCCACTGGAGAGGCTATAAGGACAGAAAGAAGTACAGTGACAGGAAGCAGTACCTGAAGGATCATGCTGATGATGCTGTCAAGGTAAGACCAAATTTTGATGAAATAAAAGATCCACACTTCTTGCATCATAAAATGTCAGGATTATACTCACTGTCTGCTATACACTACATGGCAGAAAATAAGTGGTCCTTTCAGTGAGGATAAATCTTAATATGGTCAAATCTGAATTTCAATAAATGTTTTTTTTTTCTGTAGATTCAGTCAATGGTCAGGATGCACCAAGCTCGCAAAAAATACAGAGATCGCCTGCAGTACTTCAAAGACCATGTGAGTTTTAATTCAAGATCAAAGGACTTGTATATTTTTATAGTTAATAATAATAGTTACTATAAAAATAGTTAATCTGATTTCTAACTGCTCAGTGGTCAGTCTTTAATGTTCTCCATCCAACTTTCTCATTGCAGATAAATGATGTGGTGAAAATTCAGGCTTTCATTCGAGCCAACAAAGCAAGAGATGACTACAAAACACTCAGTAAGCATTTTATGTACTTCCTTCAAATTCTGTTTCACATCCATTCACTTTGAACATGCCTCTAATATACATATAGATAACTAGTTTTTTTCTTTTGAAGCCATGTAATTGTTGTTTCTGTATACTGTTAAAACGCGAACACCATAAAATGGCGTGATCATTTGATCTCCATCATTTACTCCTGCTCATGTCATTCCAAACCTTTATGACTTACTTTCTTCTGTGGAACATAAAAAAATTATTTTGAGAAATGTCTCAGTGTTTTTTTCTCTATACAATGGAAGTCAACTGTTTGGTTACCAACATTCTTCAAAATATCTTTTTATGTTCTGCAGAAGAAAGAAAGTTAATCAGGTTCAAAACTACATTGGGGGAGTAAATGAGGACAATTTTTTTTTTAGGGTGAACTTTACCTTTAAGGGGAGGGACACTTTATAGAACATTTAATTGGACCAGAATTAGAGTGCAGGATGAGTCATCAGTGTTTTTGTTCAGTTTTCCCAGAAGAAAAAGACTGCACATTTTAAAGTGTATACCTTCAAGCTGTTTCCTCCAACTAGTATAGGAATCCACTAGCACTGAATGCCATAAAACTCTAAATCCTGTCTTTAACAGTCAATGCAGATGATCCTCCAATGGCAGTTGTTCGTAAGTTTGTCCACCTGCTGGATCACAGTGATCAGGACTTCCAGGAAGAGCTGGAACTGATGCGGCTGAGAGAAGAGGTAATCACTAACATCCGCTCCAACCAGCAGCTGGAGAACGACCTCAATCTGATGGACATCAAGATCGGCCTGCTGGTGAAAAACAAGATCACCCTTCAGGAGGTGGTCTCTCACAGCAAGAAGCTCACCAAGAAGAACAAGGGTGAGCTGTCCAACCTCATGATGATGAACAAGCAGAAAGGAGGCCTGAAGGCACTTAGTAAAGAGAAGAGGGAGAAGCTGGAGGCATATCAGTTCCTCTTTTACCTGTTACAGGTAAAACTCATCAACTCTTCCCTAAGAATTGTTTGAAAATCAGTGTCACTACAGTCCTGTTAATTCCCCTCTCTGTTAATTTTCCTCAGACAAATCCAACCTATCTGGCCAAGCTGATCTTTCAGATGCCACAGAACAAGTCCACCAAGTTCATGGATTCTGTCATTTTCACATTGTACAACTATGCTTCTAATCAGCGTGAAGAGTACCTCTTGCTCAATCTCTTCAAAACGGCCCTGCAGGAGGAAATCAAGTAGGAATTTCATGATATACCATTAGGGCTGGGCGAAATAGCTAAAAAATTTATCAACGATATAATGTTTCATATCATTCGGTATCGATAATTATTGACATTTTTTTATAACCTTTTTTAAAACAAAGAGCAATAGAAAAAAACGTTTACA
>NW_015544154.1:795039-796216 GCF_001515605.1 Sinocyclocheilus anshuiensis
CAGCAGCGGTGCGTCTCGTGGGCTAGACTAACAAAACATTCAAATGCAGCAATGTCGCTTACATCATTATCTCCGCATCTCGTGCTCCACTGATGACTCTCCCTGATGGACACCTAACATTCAAATGCAAATGTTTATTTTAAATTCGACTAATATTCATGTTTTTAGTCACAATTTCCTCATCACAGGCAGGCACAGCACTCATTTCAGCATGTGTTCGTGTTTGTGTGTGCTGTCTGCGTCACTCATAGCACGTGCCTATATCGTGCGCCATATCGAACATTTTTTCTATCGTTATCGAAGAAGGTGTACCGTCGATAAATATCGATACCGTTTTATCGCCCAGGCCTATATACCATAAATTATATACTCTATTTATCAAGATACATTTGCATCTTTGACGATCTCTCAGTAATGTTTGTCTTGTAAATGCAGATCAAAAGTGGAAAGTGGACCAGAGATTGTCACAGGAAACCCAACAGTCATTAAGATGGTGGTGAGCTTTAACAGAGGAGCCAGGAGCCCGAACGCACTCCGGCAGATCCTGGCTCCGGTCGTGAAGGAAATCATGGATGACAAGACGCTCAACATTAAAACTGACCCAGTCGACATATACAAGAGCTGGGTGAACCAGATGGAGAGTCAAACTGGAGAGGCCAGGTGTGTTTTCAACCTTTTTGATATGAAGTGCAGCCCGCTATCTAACACAATATTCTCCCCCTCCATATACGCTAAGATATTTTCAGTATTTTCTTCTGTAATTATGACAAAGCTGCTTGTTTTCAAACTTTTATTGATATATCTAATTAATTAATGTGGTTAATTCATTTAATGTATTAAATTATTTAACTTTGATTTATTTTGTGATCCCACAGGTTATGTTCTATATTCCAGAACTGTATGTTCTTCAATAAAAACAGTAGTTATTTCATTTAGATTAGAATAATATTATTTTAATATACTAAGGATATTAATTATTAATTTAATATCTACATCATCCTGTGTCATCCTTGGAAGTCTGCTGAGGCCCTTTAGTGGGCCCTGGGGTTAAGAACCACCACTCTAGTCTGAGACAGGCACTGTTACAGTGTTACAAAATTCACCTGCATGAATCAGCGAGCTTCAGCTTTCAGAGACACATTTTAACACGCTTTGGACTGTTGTTGAAGAGGAGGCC
>NW_015544154.1:796227-804701 GCF_001515605.1 Sinocyclocheilus anshuiensis
GTAAATTGCATAAACAATTATGAACAAAACAGCATCATGTATTTATGCATTGCTTAATCCAAAGAGCCGAAGCACCATTCACACAGATTGCATTTAAAACATATGAGACGCAGTGAAAAGGAATAAAGCTCCACAAATTCGTGACGTGTTTTCTAAAAGTTTAAACTGTTTTAACTTTGCATGTATACATCTCTTGTGTGAGACGCGAGTGCAGCAGTCGTATTTGTCCGTCTAAAAAATGCGCTGAATATGCGTTCTGTGTGAATGGCTTGGTTTCGGTTTTTAACCTAATCAAGATCTTCTCCGCATTGAGCTTCTATATTTCTCTAATATTTTGAATGAATAACACAGCAGCGGTGCGTCTCGTGGGCTAGACTAACAAAACATTCAAATGCAGCAATGTCGCTTACATCATTATCTCCGCATCTCGTGCTCCACTGATGACTCTCCCTGATGGACACCTAACATTCAAATGCAAATGTTTATTTTAAATTCGACTAATATTCATGTTTTTAGTCACAATTTCCTCATCACAGGCAGGCACAGCACTCATTTCAGCATGTGTTCGTGTTTGTGTGTGCTGTCTGCGTCACTCATAGCACGTGCCTATATCGTGCGCCATATCGAACATTTTTTCTATCGTTATCGAAGAAGGTGTACCGTCGATAAATATCGATACCGTTTTATCGCCCAGGCCTATATACCATAAATTATATACTCTATTTATCAAGATACATTTGCATCTTTGACGATCTCTCAGTAATGTTTGTCTTGTAAATGCAGATCAAAAGTGGACCACATCCAGGAGATTGTCACAGGAAACCCAACAGTCATTAAGATGGTGGTGAGCTTTAACAGAGGAGCCCGAGGTCAGAACGCACTCCGGCAGATCCTGGCTCCGGTCGTGAAGGAAATCATGGATGACAAGACGCTCAACATTAAAACTGACCCAGTCGACATATACAAGAGCTGGGTGAACCAGATGGAGAGTCAAACTGGAGAGGCCAGGTGTGTTTTCAACCTTTTTGATATGAAGTGCAGCCCGCTATCTAACACAATATTCTCCCCCTCCATATACGCTAAGATATTTTCAGTATTTTCTTCTGTAATTATGACAAAGCTGCTTGTTTTCAAACTTTTATTGATATATCTAATTAATTAATGTGGTTAATTCATTTAATGTATTAAATTATTTAACTTTGATTTATTTTGTGATCCCACAGGTTATGTTCTATATTCCAGAACTGTATGTTCTTCAATAAAAACAGCATTTAAGGCCTTTCCACACTGAGCGCAAAAAAGCGAAACGAATATCGGACGCGATGACGCGCTGGAATAAAACAATAGATTTCTATGGATGCTTCCACATAGACCGCGAACATTCGTGCACCAAAAATGCGAATGTTTTTTTTTTCGAACCAGTCCGACGAATCTTTTCAGTTTTGCAAAACGAAGACACGGGCCGTCCAATAAGATTTGAGCTAGGATCACGTGACCGGAGCAGCTGCTGTTGCACAAAAAGGCAAGAGTGGTGGCGCGGTTTTTCGAAAACCAGTGTAAACAAACACAGAAGAAGAGTATCCCGGAGAAGAGAGTGGATGCTGAGTTCTTGTTCTCGTTGGTATTTGAGAACAGATTTATTGTCACATGTTCTTTATACAGAATAACATTTCTATTAATTGTCCATTGAATTATGTAATCACAGTAGAGCACCGTCCGTTTTCTTCCACATGCGCGAGTGTTATGAGTCGGAGCACGTTCACTCTTTTTCTACACATGAAATATGAAAGCAAATAGACATGATTATGACGATATATTTTCTGTATGCATTTTGTATGCAGCTCATGGTATTTTTATAGCAATAAAGGATGTTTATGACAAATATTAGCAGTGTAGCGTTATTAAACATACAAACAGTGCATGTGTCTGCTTATTAATCAAAATCAACTATAGATCACAACTGGAAGTTATTACAAGCACTCGATGATGGTTTAAAGAATGCTGTATATTGAGCAGCGGATGATGTTAAATCCATTTACGAGATACATATGAGGAAAAATGCATTGTTGGTTGGCGCCACCTAGCGTGCAGGCGTGAATTAGCAGAAGGCGAACAATCGTTTCGCGTTTGGTGTGAAAGCACAGTTCGTCTGCGATTCGCCTCGCTTTTCGCATCGCGCTCAGTGTGGAAAGGCCTTTATTGTGGGGAAAATATAAAGAAATATGATTTCAGTCTTAATTTGATGTGGTTTTTTTTAGCATTTTAATTTAGATTAAATTTTAATAAATGTATAATAATTTGTTCATTTAAGTAATTTTAATTCATTCTGTGGCCCCCTTGGAAGTCTGCTGAGGCCCCCTAGGGGGCTCCTGGTTGAGAGCCACTACTTTACTAGCAATCATTTATACTTATAATAATAATAAATATATATATTTTTAATGGATTTTTAAGACATGTAAAAGAATAAAAGTAAGTACTGAAATTAATTTGATTAAATCCAGATGCACAAATAAAATGTAATGCTAGATGACCCGCTACCTAATGATGCAATGACCGTGTAATTCTGTTTTGCAGTAAATTGCCGTATGATGTGACTCCAGAACAGGCAATGAGTCACGAGGAGGTTCGAACCCGCCTGGAAGCCTCCATCAAGAACATGAGGACAGTCACAGACAAATTCCTCTTAGCCATAATTGTTTCTGTGGATAAAATCCCGTGAGTTGATAAAATCTCGCCACCCGAATTTCCCTCAGGGATCAACAAATTCCATGTCTTGCATCTACTTTTAGATGCACCTACTATAAAGTGTTCTTGAATATATGAAAATGACTTTTAGCAAGCCCAGATTTGAATATTCAAATACATGTCTGTTACATGAGCCGTTTCTTTGTTCATGCTCTTGTATAAATCAGCATTACATCGCTGTTAAAGAGTGGTGCTGTGCTGCTGCTCTTATTTTACTGAGGTTTTACTAAGCTAAACCTCTAAGAGTTAAGTTAAGAGGGCAGAATACCACATAAAATAACGCCATTTTTATATGACCTTTTCTTCACCGAATGGACTAAAAAATAACAGTGAATGAATCAGTTCTTTAATAACTCATGAACTCCTCATATATCATTCAAATAAATAATTCACTGAATCCATCAGAGCACAATTAGCAATTATGAATTAATTATGATACAATTATGAATTTACTGAATGCTAACTCATCAACACTTTTATTCATGTTTGACTTGAAATGATCCAAGAACTATTTCCATGTTACTGTGTATTACTGACTGATTGTTTTCTTGTAGACTTATTTACGTTTTGGAATAAGGGCTATTTCAACTATAGCAACATTCAAATATAAGAACTAAGAATCATTTGGGTTTTCCCTGTAGATATGGCATGCGGTTCATTGCCAAGATGCTGAAGGACACGCTTAACGAAAGGTTCCCTGATGCCACAGAGGATGAGCTTTTGAAGGTTTGTTACATCACAGCTGCTGGAAATCACAGCAGTGTTATTCCTGTGCAGCGTTTGGCTGATGTAATTGTATGCTTTAGTCTCAAAACCAAGACAGCCTTTATTCAGTTGTCTTGAACACTCTGATTACCTCTTCGCTAAACTGGCACCCGCTGCTTCTCCATATCAGTTCTGTCCCACTGTGGAACATTGTGTTGAATCCTGAGGATTTCTCTGCCCTTGTGCTTCTCTTCTGTTGTGATACTCCAGTCTCCTCACTTTGAATAATAAATGTGGTTTCCATCTCGTTCCTTTTCTTCTGGAAAGAGATTCCTCTTCTCTTTCTTTCTATCTATCTGTCCCACACCTGCTCTGTCTCTCTCTTTCTCTACGGCCTGGCTCCAGCTCTCCTCTTGGCCCTTGCTTATACCCTTTTCAAGAGATTTTTGATGAGCACCCAGCAAAGGTGAGCCACGTCTTTCTTATTCTTGCCTTGCTGCTTCTCTTTCTGTCTGTAATTTTGTTTACCCCCTTTGTAGAAGCAGAGGATCTTCAATTGCACAAAGATAGAAACATAGATAATAGGTTTTAAAAATTGCACAGATGTTATGTTTGCTTAAAAAACGGAGGACATACTCATCCCTATTATCTTTTAAGATTGTGGGCAACCTGCTGTACTACCGCTACATGAACCCCGCCATTGTGGCTCCTGATGCCTTTGACATCATTGATCTATCGGCTGGAGGTCAGCTGACCACAGAACAGAGGCGAAACCTGGGATCAGTCGCCAAAATGCTGCAACACGCAGCCTCCAACAAGATGTTCCTCGGAGACAACGCCCATCTGAACCCCATCAATGAATACCTCTCTAACTCCTACCAGAAATTTAGGTACAAGTGACATCAAAGTGCCTGTGTTTGTTTCTTTATTTCAAGCAGCTTCTTTATTTCCATACTGATGCAAGAACCTTTCTATCTCCCAGACGTTTCTTTTTGTCTGCTTGTGACGTTCCATCTTTGGAAGACAAGTTCAATGTGGATCAGTACTCTGACCTGGTCACCTTGACCAAGCCTGTGATCTACATTTCCATTGGGGAGATCATCAACACTCACACGGTAACTTTGAACGGAAATTTTGAAATTCAGACATTTCAATTGGTATCTGGGAGTTTTGACTGGGGGCAAAAAAAAATTACTCAAAAATATTTTTCTTTGGTTTCAAGTTGTTCACGAAAAATTCAGTATGTTGATCAGCAGAATGCTGATTGGTTTGAAAGTGACTTCTGTATAAGTGGTGCTTCAAGCATCGCTACACTAATGACAATAGAAAGTGGACCTTTTATACCAACGAAATTTAGGTGAAATTTCACCTATGTGACCAGATCACATCTAGTATAGTTGGTTTTAAGAACTGAATATATTGTGGTATCTTCTTTAGCTCTTGCTAGATCACCAGGATGCCATCGCACCAGACCACAATGATCCTATTCATGAGTTGCTAGATGACCTGGGAGAAGTGCCCACCATTGAGTCTTTAATAGGTGAGCCTCTGAGATATGCTTTAATGTCTCAGGATGCTGAGGTCCTACAGAGTCCGAGTGATGGACTGTTGTTCTCTCACAGGTGAGAGCCCACTTCCCCCTGATGATCCTAATAAGGAAATGATGGGTAAGACAGAAGTCTCTCTCACCCTCACCAACAAATTTGATGTTCCTGATAAGGCCAATGCTGAAATGGATGCCAAGACTCTCCTCCTCAAGTAAGGACAAAGCCTTACTCAAATTCTTCTGTTATAAAACCTAGTGAGGTACCAAGTTCTAAGGCAGCATGTTTCCTTCCCAGAGAACATAATCCACTAATGCAAACCTTTCCACTATTTCCATCATTTGCATATGATTTTCACCCTTCACAGTTGGACGGAATTTTCAACGGTTGTAAAAATGAGTGAATTATGAATGCATGAATATATCCACACAAAACAAATAACCACCAGTATGTCTTAAAAAAAACATAGCAGGTTTTCTAGGTCTAATCAATGTAAATAATTTCAAATTTTAAAATAATTATTTTGGACATAAATATTCATAACTGCCCATTTTAAAGAAACAATGTTTAAAGAATAACATTTTGGTGAAAAATTATTGGTGATTCTCACTTTGTTTGGCACTGATCTTACAGTACATTAGAATACATCACATCTGGTCTTGCCACGAAACTTCAAATATTTCAATGCATCCAAAGCTTAAATTGGATCTAAAATTTCCGTATACACATATGGTCGGGACTTCATGCAGCTTCGGTACTACTCTTCATTGGAAATGAATGACTTCCAGTCTGTTGTTTGGTATTTGTTGTTTATCAAAGAGAGTGAAAAGGTTGCTTTAGACTATAGAAATGTTAGCTCGACAATCAATTGTAATTTAAGTCTATTGTACAGAAAGCAGTTGTGAAGTGCATGGAGTTGCTGCCTTTGTAGGTCACTAGGTTCTAGAACGAATATTTTTACTTGCTAACACATTTTAACATGAATCTTTATCCATTCATCTTTCTCATTTAGCACCAAGAGGCTCATAGTAGATGTGATCAGGTTTCAGCCAGGAGAGACACTTAGAAATTTCACCTATGTGACCAGATCACATCTAGTATAGTTGGTTTTAAGAACTGAATATATTGTGGTATCTTCTTTAGCTCTTGCTAGATCACCAGGATGCCATCGCACCAGACCACAATGATCCTATTCATGAGTTGCTAGATGACCTGGGAGAAGTGCCCACCATTGAGTCTTTAATAGGTGAGCCTCTGAGATATGCTTTAATGTCTCAGGATGCTGAGGTCCTACAGAGTCCGAGTGATGGACTGTTGTTCTCTCACAGGTGAGAGCCCACTTCCCCCTGATGATCCTAATAAGGAAATGATGGGTAAGACAGAAGTCTCTCTCACCCTCACCAACAAATTTGATGTTCCTGATAAGGCCAATGCTGAAATGGATGCCAAGACTCTCCTCCTCAAGTAAGGACAAAGCCTTACTCAAATTCTTCTGTTATAAAACCTAGTGAGGTACCAAGTTCTAAGGCAGCATGTTTCCTTCCCAGAGAACATAATCCACTAATGCAAACCTTTCCACTATTTCCATCATTTGCATATGATTTTCACCCTTCACAGTTGGACGGAATTTTCAACGGTTGTAAAAATGAGTGAATTATGAATGCATGAATATATCCACACAAAACAAATAACCACCAGTATGTCTTAAAAAAAACATAGCAGGTTTTCTAGGTCTAATCAATGTAAATAATTTCACATTTTAAAATAATTATTTTGGACATAAATATTCATAACTGCCCATTTTAAAGAAACAATGTTTAAAGAATAACATTTTGGTGAAAAATTATTGGTGATTCTCACTTTGTTTGGCACTGATCTTACAGTACATTAGAATACATCACATCTGGTCTTGCCACGAAACTTCAAATATTTCAATGCATCCAAAGCTTAAATTGGATCTAAAATTTCCGTATACACATATGGTCGGGACTTCATGCAGCTTCGGTACTACTCTTCATTGGAAATGAATGACTTCCAGTCTGTTGTTTGGTATTTGTTGTTTATCAAAGAGAGTGAAAAGGTTGCTTTAGACTATAGAAATGTTAGCTCGACAATCAATTGTAATTTAAGTCTATTGTACAGAAAGCAGTTGTGAAGTGCATGGAGTTGCTGCCTTTGTAGGTCACTAGGTTCTAGAACGAATATTTTTACTTGCTAACACATTTTAACATGAATCTTTATCCATTCATCTTTCTCATTTAGCACCAAGAGGCTCATAGTAGATGTGATCAGGTTTCAGCCAGGAGAGACACTTAATGAGATTCTGGAGACTGTAGCTTCACCAGAGCAGGTACTTTAATTGCAGAATTTACAAATGAAAAACTTCATCAAATCAGAGTTTTTTTGTTTTCAAATCAGCATTTTGGTTTTTGGAATAGGAAGCCGAGTACCAGCGTGCCATGCAGCGACGAGCCATTCGAGATGCTAAGACCCCGGAGAAGATGAAGCAAGCCAAACCAGTTGTGGATGACAGTCTTACTTTGCAAGGCAAGAAGGACAAAATCAAGAGCAACTTGCAAAGGCTAGGAGAGTTGGGCAAAGTTCACCCTGAGAAGAAATACCAGGATCTTATCAATGACATCTCCAAGGTATCATTCCTATGTCCTTTGAAACTTCAAATGCGCTATTTAGTTTTAGATTAAAGCGTATTGATTTATTCGTTGATGATGTTTGAAGGACATCCGGAACCAGAGGCGATACCGTCAGAGGCGAAAGGCAGAATTGGTGAAGCTTCAGCAGACCAATGCTGCCCTGAACTCCAAGATCAATTTCTACAATGTGCAGATTGACTACTACAATCAATACATCAAGACCTGCATGGACAATCTAGCCAGAAAGGGCAAGTGAGTGAAGAGTGTTTGGAGTATTTACTGTCCAGTTTAGTTCATGTCGTTATCTCTGATTGGATAATTGCCGTTGAGCTCATGGAAAATGCGATTGCTTCACACACAGAGTTTCTAAGAAACCTGGAGACAATAAGGCGAAGAAGAGCAAGCAGGTATCGCAGAAGTACACAGCAGCCCGTCTGCATGAGAAGGGAGTGCTCATTGACATCGAGGACCTGCAGCCAAATCAGTGAGTTTCAACTTCTGGTTGTGTTTTTGACTTCATCTATTCATATCTTGCAGTTTATATATCTACATTTCCTCTTGTCGTCCTGTAATAATATGCTCGTTTCCTATTTTTACAGGTATAAGAATGTCATTTTCGAGATCTCACCATCTGAGGTTGTAGGCGTGTTTGATGTGAAAGCTAAGCTTATGGGAGTCCATTTGGAGACATTGATGTTAGAATACCAGGTAAAAAGTTCTTCTCTTGATATTTTTAGGGTGCTTTCACACCTGGCCCGTTGTTTCGGAACCTGGCGCGTTTCCCCCCCTTAGCTCGGTTCGTTTGGGCATATGTGAACATGGCAATCGC
>NW_015544154.1:804732-806084 GCF_001515605.1 Sinocyclocheilus anshuiensis
ATCGGTCCGAGATCGCCTGAACGAGGTGGTCTCGGCTCGATTGAAAACGAACTCTGGAGCAGTTCGGTTGTAGTGAGAAGGCAATCCGATCTAACGGACCAATGAACCAGGCTATATCACAATGGTAATGGGTAATTACGTAAGTTCCGTGAAAAGCATTAGCTTTGTTGTTTTGCTAATACTTCGAAATGAATCTGTGAATGTCTGTGGGTGAGCACGTCTTCGCCATTCAAAATAAAAAAGCGTACTTTTTCATTTTATAATGCCGTCTTATTGCTCTTCTTCCTAGTAGGTGCATTTTAAAAATATTTTCCCGATGAATCCTGGACTCCTGCCCAAAATGATAATATAAGGACAGCTATCAAAAAAAAAAAAGCTGTTGTCGTTCCATCCTAATGGGTGACAGCTAAGTGGAATCCCAGAAAATAAACCGTGAAACTTTGACCAATGAGACAACAGTTTACTCGCGCGTGACTTGTATTAACAAATTTGGTCCGTTTAGAAACTTTGCCGTGTGAAAGCGAACCGCACCAAGAATATAAAGCAACATTATAATAATTTGAATCCCTGTTTCGGAACAAAGCAATCGATCTACAGGTGTAGTCTCTGTATCTCATGTAGTCAGAAGGATTTTTTTTTTAAAGAACTATATGTAATCTTTGATTGTGTTTAATAACAGGACCTGCTCCAGTTGCAGTACGAGGGGGTGGCAGTAATGAAGCTGTTCGATCGAGCTACTGTAAATGTTAACCTCCTCATTTTCCTGCTCAACAAAAAGTTCTACGGCAAATAGAAACTCAGAGGGACTTGACAGACTGTTTGATTCAAAGTGAAGCCCAGACCACATTCATCTTTAAAGTTTAAATGTCTTTCCTGCACTGCTCTGAGTGTGCCTTTCTTGAAGGATAAATTCCTTGAATGTACATTATCAAACTTGTCGTAGACCACCAACCTGTATCTTCAGGATATTTAACGGTTGGCTGTTTTCTGTTTTTATTGAGATGTAAGTGTCCAAAAGAGTATCAATAGTAGTTTGCTTTGATTTTTTTGCAAACTGTGCTTGCATGAGCTTTGAATACTGTATATGTTATATGAAAAATGAACATTTTTATTACCTAATCTATCCTTAGGGAGAAACAATTTGAAAATTGTTTCTAAGTATCCTTATCGTCTAGGAGAGTGATGAGTGTTATAGCCACATTCCTCCAAATGTTACCAAAATATATTTATCAGAGTAATATTTGTTTCTTTATTTGTAAAAACCTGAATAGGTATACTTCATTGGCTAGTCGAAAAATGAGTTGCTGGAAAATACTTTTTTTTTTTTTTTTTTTTTGCACCTCCATGGCTGA
>NW_015544154.1:806151-816549 GCF_001515605.1 Sinocyclocheilus anshuiensis
TAACGGTTGGCTGTTTTCTGTTTTTATTGAGATGTAAGTGTCCAAAAGAGTATCAATAGTAGTTTGCTTTGATTTTTTTGCAAACTGTGCTTGCATGAGCTTTGAATACTGTATATGTTATATGAAAAATGAACATTTTTATTACCTAATCTATCCTTAGGGAGAAACAATTTGAAAATTGTTTCTAAGTATCCTTATCGTCTAGGAGAGTGATGAGTGTTATAGCCACATTCCTCCAAATGTTACCAAAATATATTTATCAGAGTAATATTTGTTTCTTTATTTGTAAAAACCTGAATAGGTATACTTCATTGGCTAGTTGAAAAATGAGTTGCTGGAAAATACTTTTTTTTTTTTTTTTTTTTCGGACACTGCATGCTGGATGAATTTTACGTTTACATCCCTCTAATTTTTGCAGCCATGTGTCCATTTATTTTTTTAAAGGTGCCTTAACTTGAATAAACCGTTGGGTAAATTTGTGAAAAAGCCTTATCATGTCAACACATAGTGTTTATAATGTCAGTCCATCTCGTTGTCTGTTCATATAATTATTTGACTCCTAATATACAAGGCTGAATGATGGTTACATATTTTTACTGATGAGTGATGCCGGTTTATACACTTATTATGTTGAGAAAATACAGTGATGACATAATAAACAGATTCATTATGAAATTTAAAAGAAGTACAGACACATTTTCTTTTAATTTTCTTACAAAAACCTTTTAAGGTTCAGTTCAATCATTACAGTCTTTAAAAACAAAAGGATTCAGGTTTTAGAGAAGAACATCAAATTTATTGTAACTGTTCTGGTGTCTGACTGAGATGTTCTCAGTTATTGTACCGTTAAAACAAAGTGCCACACTGTTTTATATTCAAATGTTTTATAAAGCATTATGAAGGTGTGTATTTTTTTTACATTCGATACGAAATGCCAAATTGGTAGCTGTGTGGAATATGAACTGCAGTGTGGTTGAAATTTCTAAATGTAACAGTCGTTTTCCTTATGTTACCGTTACCATTAACACTTTAAAGATAGCTCACAAAGATGCTGGTCAGAAAATGGTGACAGGATGATCAATTTCACTGCCCAGTGTTACATATGGCAAAAAAATGTATTTCAGTGAAAGCTGATGGGCATATTCTTTAACCTCATTGTATGGTTCAAAACACAAAATGCTTGAATATCTACTCAATGTTTTTTTTTTTTTTTTTTCATTTATTACAGATAGCTCGAGCTATTTGTTAGCTGTTCCACTGCTAAAACTATTAATAAAATATATAAATGAAAACCATAGTATATCCTTTTGTTCAGACGCTCCCATACATTAAAGTCATCCTTCTATTTAAATTTTTGAATGGCCCAAATGATTAAGCTTAGTTATTTATTTTATTTTGCTCTATATTATATAGCTGCTTTGTTGTGTAAAGGTGAAAATCTGGTATAATATCTGGACATTTCAATTGTTTGCATTTACATTTTCATTTAGCAGACACTTAACTAAAGCGACTTACAATTGATGAATACAAGCGATTCATCATAAAGAGGCAAATAAACACAGGAAGTGCTTTTCATACAAAGTTTCAGACATCGTTCAGATTAGCACAAGCTATACAGGGAGGGATTAAAGAAAAGTAGAAGCAAAGTTTTATTATTATTATTATTATTATTAGGATTAGGATTACACCAAATGTTGACGGAAGAGATGAATTGTCTGCTGTCACTTGAATATTGTCAGGGATTCAGCATTCTGGATGGGGGTAGGAAGATCATTCCACCAGCAGGGCCCGCTGAATGAAAATGTTCTGGAAAGTGATTTTGTGCCACTCTGTGGTACCATCAGTACTCTCTGAACATAAGATAATACATTTTGTAAAAGCGTATTACAGTAATATTTCCGCAATGCTCACCTGCTCAAGCTGACAGATTTAATCACTAGGTATTATTAGGTATTTATAAGGCAAGGCAAGGCAAGTTTATTTATATAGCACATTTCATACACAATGGTAATTCAAGGTGCTTTACATAAAAGAAAAATAAAATAATAAAATAATCACAACAATAAAACAAGGAATTTAAAAACTTTTAACGATTTTTATAAGGAGAAAAGTATAAAGGCTCATTTAATTGTTTTAAAAATGTTGTATTAATTTATGAGAAAACTATATAAAAAAAATCATTATAATTAATCGTTAAAACCTGAAATTAAAAGAAAATAAAAATATTTAATCAAAAAATGTAACTAAATAAAGCAGTTTATTCAAAACTGAATAAAAATTATTCAAGCTAATATAAAAAATAAAAAAAACACAAGCACATACAATTATTTAAACTTATACTGAAATGAAAATATATAAATAAAAGCTCATTCAAAATATTAAATACTACAAAAGTATACAAATAAGATTAAAATAAAACTGTTACTTTTAACTAATTGAGGTGATAAAATGTACAGCCATAGTCCAAATATTATGCAAATATAGTACGCTAATTCTGCTGTTCACAGAATCAACTATAAGTAATTACATCCATGATTTTTACGACCATAAATCCAGACTCAAACTTCGCCTGAAACATAGCCCTTGTGTTTCAGGCTCCCACAATGCTACCGGCTCAGACTAGTTATGACTTTTTTACAAAAAGATGATTTCCAAGGTGATACCTAGATGCCACTTTATTAAATGTGCAATAAAAAGGGTTGCAAAGTTAAGAATGGAGTATGCATACATCCTTGACAGGCAGTAGCATTCAGAGAGTCGAGGATGTTGGGATAATTCATTAGTGCTCTTTTCTTGAAACTCCAAGTCCTACAGTTGATGATGAATATTGAAGTCACTTTGATATTGAACACCAAGATATATTTTACCAAGATCATCCTCACATGCTCCTCTCTTATCTGAGCGTGACAAGACAGCAGTGGCGATATCCTCCTCCTCCTATCTCTTTTGCCCATAATGCTGGGCTTCTTAGAACTGGCACAATGGAGGTCTTCTTTAAGTATAAAGGAACTATAGACTGAACAAATGTTGCATATGCCTACACATGCCTTCACAACAAAACTGAGGATGATGATGATGTGATAGCCCGGAGCCTTGAGTAAATATGATCAATAGAACTGTCCTGAAAAAATGAATAGAAGTTGTCAGGAAGAAAGGCAGACTCTATGTTGTTGCAGTCATGATAGACACTCTCATAGATAGGTCTGTTATTGTACTGAGATCATAATGTGGATTTAAATATCATTTAATGTGTCTGGAATTGAGAACATCTGACCTAGCTCAGTGCCTGTTTCACCATTTACCCATGGTGCTTAGTTTGGCTATGTACGCATCTCATCTTAAATGTGTTTATCGATATAGCCAGTAACACAATCCACAAACAGAATGATGTTTCCAGCAGCTACACAGATAATAAAGAAGAGATCCCATTCAGCAGTGTTGGGAAGGTTACTTTTGAAGTGTAATAGGTTACAGATTACAAGTTACCCTTTTTAAAATGTAATAAGTAGTGTAACTATTTCATTAACTATTTTTATTAATGTAATTGATTACATATGATTACTTTTCTAAATTTTGAGCAAATGTTTTCAACTGTTAATCATTTTGAAACATTTAAAGCAGGCACGGTTAACCTTACAGTACTTAACACTGATTACTGTCAGACTTTCAAAATCCTTCATCACTTGAATTAAGATTATAATCATTTAATTTTAAAGTGCAGCCACCACAAAATCAGACTTTAGCAGCTCTTTTTACTTTGAGATCGTTCTGAGGTTAAATATAGATTTAAAATCACAACAAGAAATAGTTTAATAGTTATGATACTGTTTTTGAAATCAGGAATGGCATCTAACGATGCTTTGGAAAAAAACAGTTAATCCTAAAAAATAAAGCATATACATAAAACCAGATAGGAAATAAAACAAATAAGCATATGTCCTATTCTGTGTCCTAAATAGGACACAGTCCTATCTGTCTTCTGAAACATTGGTGTCTCATATTTTAGAGCAGTCAATGCAATTTTGGAAATCAATCAAATCTGTATGTGTGTGAAAATATTCAGATGTGACCCCCTTTGTAATCAGTATCATTTTCTTAAGTAACTATAATTTAATTAAATTTTTTCTCAGCAACAGTAACAGATTACAGATACATTTATGTTGTAATTACATTACATAATTCCGTTACATGTAACTTACTCCCCAACACTGTCAGTGAGGTAACAATGAAGTTTCTTAATATAGAATCTGATTTAGTTCAGCAGCACCGAGTGTGTCCTAGAGCTGGTCTTGCTAGTTGGCGCTTGCTTTTTGTAGTAAAAAAGTTTTCATTTTTATTTCTAATAAGATTTTTGATGACACTTTTAACACGAATAATTGTGCTGTGTATCCCTTTAAGGGAATTCCACTGCCTCCTTGTGGCCACAACAAAAAAAAAAATTGGTATTCAGTTTTGGGGCAGGCTTGTGTATTTTTTTCCTCGGCTTGTTTTCACTCGGAGTGAGGGATCGGAGTTGACAAAACAAATGTGTGCCGTGGAGCCACGAATCGGCGCATCACAGTTCAGGTGGATCTAGATGATGGACACGGAGAAGAGAATCCAAAGGAGTACGCGCGGACTACACGATCAGATTTCACCGCTACATTTCACGAATCAGTAACATCTAAACATTTTCTCAGACTCGTATGACAACAGCGGTCGATCACTGGTCGGTGGTTGTCCTACCGCAGGACAGTGAGTGTCTGATGCCGAGTTTGATTCGCTACCTTACTGCGAAGTTGCTGTCGCGCTTACCTGTTTATATGAGTTTTGAATGCGTAATGAGGTTTACATTGGCGAGACCACTTGTTGAAATCTCACAAAACTAAGTTCAGTGTTGTAGGAAATACGATTGATTGAATTTACCATATAAGTGGGCCGTTTAAAGAGTCGACCCACTGTTTGTTGTCATTTATAGTTCGTTTGTGATAAATCGGTTGTGATATTTCGATTGTGTCATATCGCTCATTAGCTGGTTAGCTGTCACGCCTGACTTTATCCTGTAACTGACCGAGCAATATCAATCAATTACACACATTTAGACAGTTATATCACCAACTGTCTATCTTAGTTCATAAATAATGGTAGGCACTTAAATATTTATGCGCAATAACAAAAATATACATAATTTAAAGTGTTCTCGTCAGAATCTAAAGTATTTAGCTCGCTAGCTAGAGTTGTTACTGAACTCGTTTCGTAAATCCATGTTAAATATTTAAGCTTTTCTGTTTGGCATTGCACAGTATTCCACATTGTTTCCCTATTTCCCCCCACGATACCAAGCAAGAGCTGGTTTAGTGATGCCAAACAAAACTGTCATAAACACTTGACTATTTAGCGATGTCCAGTTTCCTGACAAACTTTTGAGCAAATTCTGCTCATCGCCTTTATACAAATATTGGCGTTATAAGTATAAAGAATTCTTATATATCCTCGTTACTTTGCACTTAAGCTGAATTAAGTCCATTAAGTCGTTAATAATACGGTTTCATCGCGTTTTCCAGCTCATTAATGGTGGCAAATCTCATGTCATTAAAGCCACCTCGTCAAACCTCTCTAAAGCATCTGGACTGCACTCTTACACGCTTTTCAGACATGAAAGGACAAATTAAACACATTTGACTTCTCTATCGACAACATTCAACCGTTAGTTCCCTGCGAAGTTGATCTCGAAACTCTGCGGCCCAACCATGTCTGGATCCCCGGGCTCGAGTGGCTCCAACCCACGGAAGTTCAGCGAGAAGATCGCGCTGCATAACCAGAAACAGGCGGAGGAGACGCGGGCCTTCGAGCAGCTCATGACAGACCTCACCGTCTCAAGGGTAAGCACAGCCAAATTTGGATATTACCTCGCTCCCTCGATTTCATACATCAAGTGCAGCTGCCTAAGTTTGTCCTATGCACAACTGAATCACTGTGAATGGAAAATACCAGACACATCGAGCTCATGAGGAGGGATGAGAATGGCAGTGGCTGACTGCTGTCAATCACACTGCACACACATTCATATGGACATCATGAAAGGGCTGATGCCTTGAATTTATCTCATCATATTTACAGATCTTCTCCTGAGCAGTCGTTAATTATATTTTGCCTGAGCTGTAAGTAGCAAACCTATTTTTTCTTTGAGTACAGATGTATTTGATAGTCATACATAAGTCACCATGGTAACCATAGTTTCCAGCCAAGATGCCATACTTACTACAGCTATTGTTACTACTGTAAAACTGTGGTAACAACAACATATGAGAGAGAATGAGCACAGAAACACAAGTGATGTTACAATGATGCCGGCCCCGGGTGAGCATTTGCATATGTGGGGTGAGTAAAAGTTAAAAGGTAAAAGTTCAAATAAAATTTTGCCCGTAAAAATCTTTCCAAACATTTTAATGCAAGTTAATTTGAACACATGGGCAGCACTTTTATTTTTACAGTTATTATTTTAAGTGTGTGAAATGTAAAGTTTGTTTATTGTGAATTTGCAGCTTTGCAAAGGAGGGAGTTTATTTGTTTGCACTTTGCAATGGATAATGTACAGTCAGTCAGTGGTTATTGGAAAATAAACCAAACATGGCTATCAGACCCTTAAAATGGAAGGTTGATATAAGTCTCAGGTTGATATAAGCCCCCTTAACGTTGAGGTCTTATTCAATCTGTCAAATTTAATAATAATAATAATAATTTTATTGTAATTTAGAAATACTTTACCACTGGTTGTAGCGACTAGCCAACCAGAATCATGTATCATGTACAAAGAGTGAAAAATCAACATCAACAAGAGAGTATGTAAAAACACTCTTAAAAATAAATATTCCAAAAAGGCGTTTTCGCAGTAATGCCATATAAGAACCATTTTGGGTTCCCCAAAGAACCTTTCAGTAAACAGTTCTTGAAATGACCCTTTTTTTCTCTCCTCAGTGTGAATATTTTAATCATCGTAAGAACATTTTTTTCCACGATAAAGAACCTTTTGTGCAATGGAAAGGTTCAATGGACATTAAAGGCTCTTCACGGAACCATAGATGCCAATAAAAGACCTTGTGTTAAAGAGTGCTAAAACTTGACTGATTTAATTTACCCACCTGTAGTCATGCCCTCGAGAAGATTCACTAATAAATTATGATTTTAAACAAGAACTGTAATGGTTTGTTAGAATCTATGGTTAGCCTGGTAAACATAGGGGTCACGTCAGAAGCTTTTAGTGTGCTGAGCTGCTTTGCATTTTCAGTTTCATTTACATCCTCATCATGTAAACATTTAAAGGTGCTAATATGATCACATTTGTAATGGTGAACACCAGTAAAAGATGAGAGCTGAACATGTTCAGGCTGCTTTTCTGTGAGTTGTGTAAAAACGCTGTGTGTGTATCTTGGCATGACTGAGCTTAGAGTTTGGGTTATGTTTTAGTTTTTGTTGATGTCTACGATGGATTTTTTTGAAGTGTGGTTTAGAGAAGGGTTAAAGTCTGCGTGAACCGGAAGTTGCGACCGACTTTACTTCCGCATTGTGACGTACTTCAGAGAGAAACGGAATATTGAATGAGAAAAACAGAGGGCGTGGCTTGTTTTTTTTATAAAAACTGGTATAAAAACTGCAAACTGATTGGATGTAGTAAAGTAGGCGTTTCATTCAGAACAACACTGACAGTTGGAGGGATGTGTTTAAGGATGTTATGCTCAAGCCCAAGCCGTCAAACTGACGTCATCAGAGAAGGTCTGTAATTTCAGAGGGGAGGTGCATTTTCAGATTTGGATTACGAAGGCAAAAATTTTTTTTGTGGATTGACTTGCACGGATGAATTGTTCACCACAAAAATAGCAGTGTGCGCTAACAAAATAAATATAGTTAATTTTGATTTCATGTGTAATTCAAGAAATGTCAGTCAGGTGTAGTGCTGGGCGATATACCGGTTCAAACGGTAAACCGGTTTGAATTCCACACACGTATGAATAGGGCTGAACGATTTTGGAAAATAATCTAATTGCGATTTTTTTTTTTTTTTTCCAAATTGCAATTTCCAATTTACAAATAATGCATTCAGATTTGTGGAACTCAATGCACTGAATCGCCACAAATTAGTGTCGTTACTATGACAACCAATTTGAATGTGACAAGCAACTGGTGTCTGAAAAGAGATATATATATAATTTTTTTTTGGGGGGGGACAATAGGGATTTCGCCTAGGGCATCAAATTGGCTAGAAACGGCCCTGCTTGTAAGCATGTAATAATTATGACAACATAAAGCACAACAAATCTGTTGCTTTACCACACTACAAGTCACTGTAATAAACATGTAAACATGTGGACTGCACTTTTCAAACACCGTCTGTTAACTTTAGACAGACTTTAAATAAATAAATAAGAATATATATATTACCTTATTATATATATTATTTTAAGGTCGAAGTCTTCAGTAATGAATTGCACTGTAACACTGTTACTGCTTGAGTAATTTCAATGTGCCATTTTGAAGTACGTTCATTATATACGCTTTCAAACATTTCCGCGTGTAGCGTGCCAGGGTTGCCAGGTTTTCACAACAAAACCCACTCAATTGCTACTCAAAACTAGCCCAATCGCGTTTCGAGGGGGGTCAACTGGTAAAAATCACGTTCCAGGGGGTAAAATACACGTTTTTTGGAGGTTCCCCAAACGCTTTCAAACATTTCCGCGTGTAGCGTGCCAGGGTTGCCAGGTTTTCACAACAAAACCCGCCCAATTTCTACTCAAAACTAGCCCAATCGAGTTTCGAGGGGGGTCCACCGGTAAAAATCATTTTTTGGAGGGGTTCCCCAAACCGCGGACTTGGCAACACTGTAGCGTGCCAAGTTGATGCTTCCTCTGAAAACTGCTTAGATGTGTTCGACTTGAAGCAGCGCTGCTTAGACCGATGGGTGTGTGTCATCAAAGTACTGCAAGTGCGCGGACGTCTCCTTATGCTTTCTCTCGCCGTACTTTGATGTCATGCACCGATTGATCTTCAAGTCGAACACACCTTTTTACTCTCGCGTGTCACGTGACCGAGTGTAATCGCAGCCTCTGCAATTGAAAAATCGTGTTTTTTCATATTGCGATATTATCGCAAATGCAATTAATCGTTCAGCCCTACGTATGAATTTTTAAAAAACTGGCATACCGGTACAAGTGCCTAAGCAATGACAGCATCATGAATTGAGAGGAGATCCTTGTCAACTTAACCTGCAAAGATTGCCAGCGGCCTCTGATTATTGTTGTCAACATTCACAACCTTTCCACACTGAGCGCGAAAAAGCAAAACGAATATAGGACGCGATGACGCGCTGGAATAAAACAATAGATTTCTATGGATGCTTCCACATAGAACGCAAACATTCGTGCACCGAAAATGCAAATGGTTTTTTTCAAACCAGTCCGAAGAATCTTTTCAATTTCGCAAAGCGAAAACACGGGCCGCCCAATAAGATTTGAGCTAGGATCACGTGACTGGTGCAGCTGCTGTTGCACAAAAAGGCAAGAGTGGTGGCGCTGTTTCGAAAACCAGTGTAAACAAACACAGAAGAAGAGTATCCCAGAGAAGAGAGTGGATGCTGAGTTCTTGTTCTCGTTGGTATTTGAGAACAGATTTATTCTCAGATGTTCTTTATACAGAATAACATTTCTATTAATTGTCCACTGAATTATGTAATCACAGTAGAGCACCGTCCATTTTCTTCCACGTGCGTGAGTCAGAGCGCATTCACTCTTTTTCTACATATGAAATATGAAAGCAAATAGAAATATAATTATGACGATATATTTTCTGTATGTGTTTTGTATGCAGCTCATGAAATTTTTATAGCAATAAAGGATGTTTATGACAAATATTAGCAGTGTAGCGTTATTAAACATACAAAGAGTGCATGTGTCTGCTTATTAATCAAAATCAACTATAGATTACAACTGGAAGTTATTACAAGCACTCGATGATGGTTTAAAGGGGTCCTATTATGCTTTTTCACTTTTTGAATTTTAGTCGGTGTGTAGTGTGTATGTTTGGGCATAAAAAAGATCTACAACGTTACAAATCTCTGAAAGTCCACTCCAAAGGGAGATATTTCGCTTTTAAAAAATCCCTTTTCAAGAACTTCAACGAACGGCTCATTTGGACTACAGCGTTGTTTTCCGGGGTTTGTGATGTCACAAAGCGGCCCATTAGAATATCATTAAAATAATTCCCGCCTACGGAAATTCGAATGGTTGGGGGGTGGGGAGGGGAGAGGTCGTGGTTAGAACGCTTGGTTGAGTGCATCAGACAAGACGACGAAGAAGAAGTGCTGCTGTAGCATCAAGTTTTCGCAAGTTACACATGCACCTGAATAATTATGTATGTAAATATGTA
>NW_015544154.1:817926-821517 GCF_001515605.1 Sinocyclocheilus anshuiensis
TGCAGCTCATGGTATTTTTATAGCAATAAAGGATGTTTATGACAAATATTAGCAGTGTAGCGTTATTAAACATACAAAGAGTGCATGTGTCTGCTTATTAATCAAAATCAACTATAGATTACAACTGGAAGTTATTACAAGCACTCGATGATGGTTTAAAGGGGTCCTATTATGCTTTTTCACTTTTTGAATTTTAGTCGGTGTGTAGTGTGTATGTTTGGGCATAAAAAAGATCTACAACGTTACAAATCTCTGAAAGTCCACTCCAAAGGGAGATATTTCGCTTTTAAAAAATCCCTTTTCAAGAACTTCAACGAACGGCTCATTTGGACTACAGCGTTGTTTTCCGGGGTTTGTGATGTCACAAAGCGGCATCGGTTGGGGGGTGGGGAGGGGAGAGGTCGTGGTTAGAACGCTTGGTTGAGTGCATCAGACAAGACGACGAAGAAGAAGTGCTGCTGTAGCATCAAGTTTTCGCAAGTTACACATGCACCTGAATAATTATGTATGTAAATATGTATGTTACAATTATGAAAACGTTTTTATAAATTGGAATTTACACTTCAATTATGAGACTACAGTGTTTCCCATACATTGTGTTTTTATATCACTGTATTTCTGAAGGAAACCGACTGTCTTTAGAAAATTGGATGTCATTTTCATTTAATCTTGCATGTAATGTCTGATAAAGCAGCGTCTGTGAGCGGAGCGCTGCTTTGTGTACAGCCGTTACCGGGGAAACCTCGATCTCTACCACTCCAACAGCGCCTCCTGCAATAACATTACCACTCTAATATGTCTTGCAATATCCGTGCGTGCAAAGGTTATGCGCAATCCTCTTGTTCAATATTCTCGGGGTCTGAGTCCGGCTCAAATTGGTATGGCAATATTGACGCCATCCTTAACTAAACCGGAGCAGACAGAACTTGCTGCTTTGGCACATCTGAGGAAAAATGCATTGTTGGTCGGCGCCACCTAGCGTGCAAGCGTGAATTAGCAGAAGGCGAACAATCATTTCGCGTTCGGTGTGAAAGCACCGTTTGTCGGCGATTCGCCTCGCTTTTCGCATCGCGCTCAGTGTGGAAAGGCCTTTACTTGATCTGGACAAACTATGGGAAGCCAAACGCACCGAAAGTGGGACGAAACAGCGCGGTACTAAAGAGCTCGTGCCGCACTGACCTGACATAGGCCATTGAGCCACGCGAACGACTAGACAGCACAGGGACGGGCGGCGCGGCGCAAACATTACTCTAATGTTACTCATACTGCTCCACAGAAGTTCATGTGGCGAACGACTAGACAGCACAGGGACAGGCGGCGCGGCGCAAACATTACTCTAATGTTACTCATACTGCTCCACAGAAGTTCATGTGTTTTTCTCTGCACGTAACATAATGAAGATCAGTATTGTTATTACATTTAGCAGTAGATGTACTTTGAAGAATTGCATGTATATATAAGCAGAGATTTATAATTTAAAGTTGTCGAGTCGGTCGCGCGAACTCCTTAATACCGCGCTGTTTCGTTCCTTTTTTGGGTTGTTTGGCTTCCCATAACAAACGGAGTATCATTAGATAGATGTAAGACTCCAGCTTCGATATTTGACCATTGTTTATGATAAAACTCAGTTGCAGTGACAGCAATTTAATTTATGTCAGGAGTGCAAAATAATCCCATTGGTAATTTATGATATTTTAAATAGAATAGCAATATGCATTTATATTCTTACGTCTGCTGCGGTTTATTTGACATGAACAGCGTCCATTAGTGCATATAGCCCAAAAGTGCGCATACTGGGAGAAGTAATGACATATTTACTAGGGGTGAACCGAAATGAAAATTCAGGGCCGAAACAGAAAATTCTGGATGCACTTGGCCAAAAACCGAAACTGAAAATGCTTTGTAATAATTATTTATTATTTTATTAAATAGTATAAAGTAATTTTGTAAGACTTTTTAATTTAACTCAGTAATTTTAATGATACTGCAAAACACAAGCCAAAATAACCACACTTTTATTGAAAGTATAAAATTGTACAGAAAATATATTAATATTAAATATCAATTTATTATTTTTTATTTAGTTCTATGCAACAGAATCAGATATAACTGTTTTTTTTGTTTGTTTTGTTTGAGTAATTATTCAAATAATGTATAGTCCTCCAAAGCTATTATCAGAGCATGTGAGCAGAGCATAGCGGGGAGCAGATCAGTGAACAAGAGGGTAGTGTCATTTTACCAGCGTTGCCATGTTACAGCACAGTAGCGCTACTGCAAACAGGTATACTAGTATACTACAGTCTTCAGCTGGGTAGATTAATTACAAATTGTAGTCCGTTACTGATTCCAAATTACATGACAAAAATGTTAGTTAGTAATGTAATCCATTACATTACACATTTTAGGTACAGGGGGTTTGTGAGTTTAATGAAAAGCAAATAATGAATAAAATAAAAAAAAATGTAAATTTAAAATAAATCAATCAAAATAAAACATTTACTAAAAAAAAGAAATATTTTATTTGTTAACCTGTGTGTCATGTGACCATTAACTAGGGATGCACCGATACCACTTTTTCCAGTACTTGCCGATACCGAGTACCGATACCAATATTTTATTGCATTTGTAAATTTTTTAAATATTGGGCACAGAAACCAAAAGAATATGTATAATGTTAGTTGGTTAACTTCATTTATCAAATAGATACAGTCAAACCAAAATTTATTCAGACACCTTCAACATTTCTCACATTATCACAATTTATTCGCTATAGTTTAGAAAATGGTAATAAAATATAACAAGAACTCAGAGTTAAACTGTGTCAGAACAAATTCAGCTTGATAATGTCAGATAGAAAGGTATGTAGCCTAATGGATTACAATCAACCAAAATATTAGACAGCTGTTAGTGGCCCGATACCGATACCAGTATCGGTATTGGTGCATCCCTACCATTAACCAACAATGAACATGCAAATGTGATACTTAATTATTAAAATTAATTATTAATTAAAATTAATTATTATTAATTATCAGGGGGACTTCAAGTAAATATATTAGGTGAAAGAGGTTCAGATTACCAAAAATGTTGGGAATGCCTGCATTACGTGTAAATAAATAACGTGAAATTGTGCATTTTAATGTGTTTGAAAGAAAAAAGCCTTGCAAAGTCATAGCAATGCATGGTTAAATAACCTACTGAGTGATAATTCAGATAAGAATGAATGTGTTCATCAGTAGTTGATGTAAAATTGAAACACCTTTTGAAAGGATTTTTGTAAATCCAGTGGTCAAATGCTGTGTAGCCACCTAATTGTGTGAATGTTCACAAAACTGTAAGACTTTTTGAATGAATATAAGCGGTAGGCTATTTAAAAGATGAAAAAAAGAATTAGGTAGAATCAATAAATTATGAACAATTTATTGCTATTGTGTGAATAATATGTAATTATGTAATCAATAAAAAAGTAGCTAGTCTGATTACGAGTATTTTAAAATGTAATTTAATCTAATTACAAGTAGGGCTGTGCGATTAATCGAAATCGAATCGAAATCGCGATTTGAGACGTTGCGATTTCCTAATCGCAAAGCC
>NW_015544154.1:827040-844858 GCF_001515605.1 Sinocyclocheilus anshuiensis
TTTATAAAAAATAAACAAATATTTTCTGTGAAATTCAGTAATTAAGTTAATTCTGTAAAAGTAGTTATACCGTTATAATCTTGCCTGCTGAAGAAAAAAACAATAGAACCCCTCCCAAAACACAATAACAAATGTAATGGATTTCAGGGTTATAATGGGAATTTGTTTGGTTTTAATGTAAACTATAGTGGTGTCTATTTGATGGATTCTATTGGTGGGATGTAATCTGGCAGATGGCAACCAATAGAACAACAGTAATTTCTATTGGAATAATGCCCAAAACAACAAGGAATTTTGTAATGGTTTAATGCAAACTATAAGAATTTCTGTGATGGTTTCTATTGTTTTTTTCAGCAGGGTAATGATACCCATACTGTGCTGCACATTATTGACAATATTGAGCTGAAGCTTGACTTTGCAAATTTAAAATCGCAAATCAAATCGCAATATCTGTCAAAAAAAATCGCAATTTGATATTTTCCCCCAAATCGCACAGCCCTAATTACAAGTACTTCATTTTTGGAATGTGATTACATAATCCAGATCACATGTAATCAGTTACTACCCAGCTCAGAGAATACTACATAGAAATTTCCTGTCGGCGCGTTATTTGAGCAGACTTCGCTTTTCCGGTGAGCATGAGCGGAACGCACTCATTGAGCGGTCTGTCACACCACGCAGTGACGACCGCTAGAGGGAGAGCAAAACCTGTGCGCTCAAAACAGTGAGGTGCGGCGTGGCATATAGTTTCAGCCGAAAACCATGCCATTTTCGGCAGAAGAAATTTCGGTGCATCCCTAATATTTAAACGTTTCATTCATATTTCTTAAGACAGAATCATCATTTCTATTCATTTTCCACTGATTTATGTGATCTGCTTAGCATTAATGCTTTATTTAACACTGTAAAGCTGCTTTGACACAATATGTATTGTATAAAGCGCTATATAAATAAAGCTGACTTGACTTAAAGGGGTCATATGATGCGAGTTCATGTTTTCCTTTGTCTTTGGAGTGCTAAAAGCTGTTTGTGCATACAGAAGATCTGTAAAGTCGCAAAGATTAAAGTCTCAAACCCAAAGAAATAGTCTTTATAAAAGTGAACGCTCAGCCACGTCTTCCTAAAACGCCTCGTTCAAACATGCCCCCACATGTCTCCGTCATGGTGTGGGAAAATTTGCATAACACCGCCCAAATGTATATGCAAAGAAAGAAGGCATAACTTTTATTCTCGCTGTATTGCCGCCGCCATATCGTGGAGACGCTGTGTTTCGTTTGCGAAAAGAGGACACAACTAGAAATCAGTGGTTAAGTTTTATTTACAACACTGTTCCAGAACAGTACAACCCAAATATTCGAGTGTGTGCAGTGCATTTTATGGAGGAAAGTTTCCTGAACCTGGTAAGGGGCGTAACATTTCCGTCACATGCTTGAGGTATTTGGCCAATCACAACGTACTAGATAGCTGGCCAATCAGAGTACACCACGCTTTTCAGAACGATAAGCTTTGTAAAAATCGATGCGTTTCAGAAAGGCGGGGCATAGAGGAGCAACAATAATGTACAGTATGTGGAAAATAATGTGTTATTTGAACCTTAAACCGCGTAAACACTGCATTACACCAAATACACAAAATAATGTTTTTTAGCAACGTCATATGACCCCTTTAATCAGCACTGTGTTGTATTTTCTCTTCCGCCATCGCTGTTCTGACTCAGAGGAAGCTCATTTGCTGCTCATATGTCACTCATATTACGCGTATCTATTATAGAGAATATTATATTATATATAATATATTGTTATATAGATCAGTGGTTTCTACCCCGTCGTCTTCCAATGACGAACTTACACTAGTGGATGGGTAAGCCATGTAACGCCAGAATAATGTCTGAATAAAAACAAAAGAATAATGAGGATTACGTTTCATAACCGTCCTGGTAGAGGTCGCAACGCAAAGAGGAGAAAATACTGTAGCAGTCAGAGCAGCTCACTGTTCACAAAATATGTGATCCTGAATATTGAATTGGGGTGGGGGTTTATATGAATGTATCTCTGAGAGGAACTGACTGTCTTCAGAAAAGTTTAGATGATATTTTCTTTTCATCTTTCCTCTGTATAATGCATATTAAAGTAGTGGTTAGTGCTGGGCGGTATACCGGTTCATACCGAATACCGGTGTTTATTTTTGTTATGATATGAATTTTTAAAATACTGCAATACCGGTGTATGTCGCTTAAACAACGTTCGAAACGCGACACTGTTTGAAAGGGGTCCCTTTTCACTGTTGCACTGTGTTGAGGGGAACAGCTGTATGTGTTAATAAGAGTGAAAGATCCGAAACTGAAGCTGTAGAACTAATAGAACGTGATGACACAGAAGAACTCATCCACAATATCCACATTGACCGCCACAAATATCCACCGCTCCCTGCCATCAGCTCCCACGTCTCACACACACACACAAGCGCGAATTTAGCACTAGATTTAGCAACTTTCAGACCCTTTTAGCGGCTTTTTCCCATAGAATATTCATGTGGTTATAACGCTGGGAAACACTGTATGGCTGTTGTTCCATAAGCGCCTCTTGCTGTCAGAATTTGCATTTTCATTTAGCCCGTCTGCTTGATAAAGCAGAAAGCTTAATAAATGTGATAAACCGTGAAACCGCCAGAATCCTAAAAAACAAAACAGGTGATACAGATTTTTGGTCAAACCGCCCAGCACTAGTCAGGTAACTATAGGTCTTTCACCAGTGGGAAATGTTTTAGCAGAAAGCAGCTCTGCCTCAGACTGCACTCTGTCTCTGTTTGGAGCCTGTAGGCGGGAATGAATGAATATGATCCGCCAGTTCATGATTTGGCTGCCTTCTTTTCTAGGGCATGAGAACATGTGGTTGTGTCATAGTAATTTTCAGAGTTTAAAGTCGTACCTCTTTACAAACAATCTGCCTTGACAATGGAATGAGCCCTGGAGGAAAATGCTTGCATTTCAGAGATGTTAAAAATAGCAAGTTTGTGGTTTAAAAGAGCCTTTCTTGAATTGTACACATTTTTAAACATTGTGATCTGTCACAAAGTGCTCAGTACTACATCCATAATTCTGAATGTTTCTGTGCGCAGAGCTAACAGCCAAATACTGATTGTTGTGAGAACTGTGCTTTTCAGAAAAAAAACCCACTTGTTAGCAAACCTTGTTAGCAATGATCCACAAATTAAATGAATGTTTACTGTTGCCTGTGTGGCATTAATCCCAAAGGAAGCAGCAAAATCTGTCAGAACTACCAGTTTAGATGAAATGACTAACAATATTTCTGGCTTCTCAAAGTGATCACATTTCATTATGTTTGATTTCTCTTGAGCCACTCAAATGAAAAACAGCAATGCCACAGTGTTTACACTTTAATCTTTGCAAGGAAGTAAAGAACCTATATGGTGTCTGCACATTAAACTGGTATCAACAAAGGGATCATTTGACTTCTTTTTTTTATTTGGTCAAACAGTTGTCATTTTTAAAAACAAGAAAATGGTTCAGAATGGTTGAGTATGCCATTTGATCGTCTACTTATAGAAACAGAGCGGTAGTGACTCTTTCCATTTTCAGTAGGATTTGATAAACAGAAATGTAAACACAACTTGTCTATAAGCCCACTACATGTTTGCATGCAGGAAGTCATGCAGCTGCTGGTGTGCTGACTGTCTATTGGCATGTCCAGCCTTTGCAAGTGGTAGTGGATCAAGGTGTCTCTTTAGAGATCAGCACAGATTTTTAGGCTTTCACACATTTATTGGGAAAAATTAACAATAAAAACTAAAACTGAGAATTTAATGCACTGCTGCATATGGAAAATGTTGAACAGGGGAACTAAAGAACTCTCAATGTTTAGTTTAATTTTAATGTAAAATAATGGAAAACAGTTTTTGGAGGTTGTAGTAATAATAACAGTGGGTGATCTTGACAGGAGAGGAAAAGCATAAGCTTAAGCAAGCTGCCCCAGGGAAATCCTCTGCTTCACTAAGCAGCTTGGTGCTGCTCCACAGCTGGGGTGTCATTGTTTTGATAACGGCGAACATTGAAAGGCTCGATGTGACACTCCATGACCCCTGAGTGTGTGCTGAGAGCGAGGATCTGTGCTTGTTTATTAACAAGCCCGTGTTTCTAAGCTGTCTGCCTGGAACAGTGTCAGCAATGGGTTTGAAGTAGCACTTTTCTTAGTGCTTTTAAACTGAGTGATGTGAGTGAGGTAATATTTTGTGTTGTGTTGTTGTTGTATGGCCAGTCTGTTTAAACACAATAATCTTGAGTGAGGTTATGTAAGTAGAGGCCAATGTGGGCAAAGCATGATATATGAATGTGTTTCTCCCATGTATGGCCAGTCTGTTTAAACACAATAATCTTGAGTGAGGTTATGTAAGTGGAGGCCAATGTGGGCAAAGCATGATATATGAATGTGTTTCTCCCATCTAAATAGGACTGTGCCATTCATTGAAGTAAAGTTGGCTTTTTAAATCATAAGTCAAATTGACCAAAAACATTGACGCACTTCACAGATTTTTGTCCAATCAAATGCTTCCTCTAAAACTACCTGTCACAGACTAGCAGAAAATGATGGTTCATTGTAACTAACGCTTGTTGGCTATTTTTTTTTAAACAAATACAATACAAGAAAGATACAAATTAAATAAATTACTTGAAATTTTTCAGATACAGTAGGTGTATTTAACAGCAGCATTCAAGTAAGAAATTAAATAACCAAATGTCTTCACTGTATGAATTAAGAATACAGTTCTTCAGCCAAGAGCAGTGATGATTTTCTCTTTTGTTTTGTTATTTAATTAACATTAAGGGCACAGACAGGAGCAGGTTTATTAAACTGCTGCCATTTTAAGATCTAATGTAATGAAGCACATCTGATTTTCTCCCAACTGTTTATATTCACTTAAGACATCACAGGCTTGTGTGTTTTTGTGAACCTTGTGTTTTTTTGACAGTTTAAGTGGAATAGGCACAATTACATTAATTTCCAACTTGACTGCATTAGACTTAATTGTGAGTGAAGAGTACACTGAGACCCTTTTTACAACCAAAAGAACCAAAATTCCACTCACAAGTTCAGGTACAGTGTGAGCGTGAAGAGAACTGGGTTCTTTTTGTCTTAGTTCACTTTTGGGTCAGTGAGAGAGCTCTGAGAGTTTAGACTTGTTTTTTTTTAAGAGAAGTGTGAACACCCTTAAAGTCTAAATGAAATTCCACTAAGTAAGAACACGTTATTGATCTAATTGTGAGCAATTAATCCATGTATATCTTTCATTTTACATTTCTTTTTGACCTTGTAATTTTTAATTATTTCTTGCGAGTATGTAGATTTTGCCTACCTTGTTTCTATTTGAATGTAATTTTTTGTCGTTATGCTTATTTTATTTCAGCGATGTGAGATATTTATTGAATTGCAATTCAAATGGCAATTCCAATATCTGTCAAAATGACTGCAATATAATTCAGATGATGCCAAATGTTTTTTGTTTTTTTTTTGCCAAAATTATACAGCTTTACAACTAAGCAGTATGTAGCTAAGGTTTTGTGCTCTGGCTTAAAAATATCAGTGTGTTGGATTAAAAAATGGACTTGAGCTTATGTGTAGTAACCCATTGATATCACTAAATGAGGTCAGTCTTTGAGATTCAAATTTTGTCCTTTGGTTAGTGGGAGGAAGGAACGCCTACTGATTTGCTTGTGCCTGATCAGAATTGATAATTTTCATTGTTTACCCTTGCTGCACAACAAAATCCACACTGTCCTCCAGCTTGGGCTCAGAAGTACACTTAAACCCAAACCCATTTCCAAGAATTAAATACATAAGTTACAAAAACAACTAAAACGCCTCGGCAGACTTTCTCTCTTCTTTCTTTTTCAAATGCATTTGAAAAAGTGTCTTCCTGTGTCTTCCTCTTGATTAAAGGTGCAGTTCCAGAAGATCCAGCAGCTCCGTCTGTCACAGAACCGGGCACAGTACTACGGTGGCTCGCTGCCCAACGTCAACCAAATAGGCAATGCAAGCACTGATTTCCAGGTACCTGGGTTGCCCTCCATCCACTTATCTAAGTCTACTAAATCTGTCCAGCAAGTCATGTTCATTTAGGAGAAGATAAGCCCCAGCCATATACTCAGTTTTTCTACACTCAGATAAACGATGTCAAGAGATGGTAATTGCAAACCTTCTCCTTAGAAAACAAAGAGTGTATTTGTCCCAACCTCTTAGTCTGCCCTTACTTCGCCTACTCCTTCAGTACACGGCTTTCCCCACAAGTACACCTGATACAGCAGTGCGCTCCAAGAGCCGAAGAACTGTATCTGTGTCTATCCCCTATGGAGAACAGTGTTGTATACCTTCAGGTGAAACCGCTCTTGTTGCTGTGAATAAAGCTTCCTTGAGACATAGAGCAGTGATCCCTACTTTTTGTCTGCCATGAGAAACCAAACCTAGAGAGGTAAAAGCACTTTGGAGTAGAGTGAATTCACCTGGGAACATAAGCTAATGGTGGCATATTGAAAACTTGTGTGTGTATTTTTTGTTTGTGTATTGTTGCGTGTTTTTTTCAGTCCTGCAATATGGACGCTCTGATGTCTTTTCACTAACCATTTTTGCTGTTTAAGTCATATATATGACAGATACCTGCATTTGTGAGGAAAATGTTAACCAAGAAGGTTTTTCTCCACAGGGGACTTTTCCCTCCGGACTGGACTCTGTGCGAGGGACCAGACACCATGGTCTGGTGGAGAGGGTTCATCGAGACCGCAATCGGATCAACTCACCACACTGCAGGCCCATCGACAAGCACGGGCGGCAGATATCCTTTAAGTTCACTACTGTAAAGACCTTTGTAGAGGAAAAAAGTGATCTGTGAGGGTCTTTGCTTACGCTAGTAGATGCAAAATTTTTATGAGCTCACAATGTTGTATGTGTCATACATGTTGACCTTTGCTCATGTGGGCAGCTTTTTTGAGGCTTCAGGCTGTGTGATGATCCTTTATGTATTAATATTCCCACTGCTGCACCGTGGGTGTGAATGAGTGGGTAACTGCAATAACCTGCTGTTTCTCCCCGCTTATGTTTGTTTTGTTTTTTTCTTCCTGTGAGAACTGTTTAGAGATTTGAATATCAGTACTCTGGTGTCCTCATTAGTGTGTATTGCGCATTCTGCCGCTAGTTCTACATTCATTCAGCACGCAGGTTGGTGAAATCACTGGCTACGCCGGCCCGGCCGGTCTTTTATCCTCCTCGGTTGTGTAGTCGATGGATTTCTTTCATCAATTTTTCAGTGGTTGTCTGTAAGCTGAATCGTCTGTGGGCTCAAAGATAATTTATGTCTGCAGATTTAGCTTAGTGCTAAAGATTAAATAAAAAATAAAAAGGCCCTAATGCCTTCTGAGTTGCCATACTGTTTTGAAGATGTGGAAGGCATGAATAGTCTTCCACTGATCTAGTTTTGGTTTCATATTCATACTTTTGAAGCCACCCAGAGGTTTTGAATTATCTAGTACCAGAGTAAGAAGCTACTCCGTAGTCTTTAATATTGGGATAGTTTGTGAACGGTCCACTTGCTCTGATGCCGTGCCATACGGAGAGACAACAAAGTGAGGGAGACAGAAGTGTGGCAGAGTTGAGTTACGTAAGCGCTTTGAATGATGGGTTCAAAGTAATTCCACACGGTGTGCCACGGCCGCCCTTGTTCTTTGAGCGGGAAAAGGCATTTGTGACCGCAGTCATGCTTAAAAACTGCAAGACCTGTTTGTCAGAACTCTGGCAGCTCTGCTCTGTGAATTGAACCACTCCCTCCCCAAGAGCTGAAGATATTCTGGCTTATTCTCGTGGGTTCTTCAGAGTTTTTTTCTTTATCTCGTTGTCTGTTTGTGATTTTTGATTGTTCTCATTAATTGCTAAACAGTTGTTTCTAGTTGTCTCTGTAACTCTGAAAATGATTTTAATGAGTATTTTAATGGGTTGTTATCGACTTCAAAGGTCGTTGCTTTAGGCTCAAAGCTTTCAGGTTTTTGTTGTTGTTGTTGCTTTCAGTTCGAGTTTAGCATGTGTTTCGTCCCTGTGAATAAGAAGGCTTACTAACACTCATTCATTTGATGCAGCAAAGAGTCCAGATTGATGTAGTTAAATTCCCACTCATTCTTCAGTGACTTGTTAGTACGGCTGGGCGATATGGCCAAAAATATTATCACGATCAAATTTTTCATATCAGTCGATATTGAGAATTATCACAATAAATTTCAAATCTTTATTTCTTTCAGGTTTAAAGGCAGATTTTTGCTCCTAAGTGAAAGTTGTAGAAACAAGACTTGTGGTTTTAAACTACTCTTTATGGTCAGAGCGTGACAAACACTTCACGCTTTTGAATTCTTTACACTTTTCCAGTAATTTTTCCTTAACAAAATAAATATCTTAATAGACAAAAATAATTCCTTAGTTTCTGCATGTTCTAATGAGTGATATTGTTTCAAATCATGAAACAGGCTTGTTGACTTTGACACGTATCCTCAGTTTGCAGTGCAGCCTGCAATAATAATAATAATAATATTAAATTTTTTAGTCTCTTAGAAATGCACATTTGACAGTAGCTTGAGTTGACAGTAGTAGTAGCTCGAGTTAGGATGCAGATGCAAATTTATGTTCATTATCAAAAACAGTAACATCTGTTAAAATTGTAACAATCTCATTTTAATATGGTGAAATTTAACTATTCTGACTGTTTGAGTTTCATTAAAATTAACCATTGGTCTTCCATAGTAGCACACATTTAGATCATGATAACCACAGTTAAAACCACACATCGCACCTCAATACCATGGTAAAAATGTAACTGTAACTATAGTTTCTAGGTGTTTGTATGAAAAACAGTAGTCTAAATACATTTAGTATAAATGCATAAACACTATAGCTTAATCACAAAATATACTGTAATTATATTCCATTAATCCTTTTATACATTTAATACATATCTAAATTAATAATATAATAAAATTTGATATGAATATCCAACATTTCAGCCACAGTACCATGGTGCAGTTTGTGTTGCTACAGTAAATCCATGATAAATGATGGAGATCTTCTGACTGTATCTTTGTGCAGATTTTCTCCTGTTTGTCAGTGCTGTTACATCTGGCTTTAAGCTAGTTTAAATCACTAGTTTAAATAAACATTATATTTAACATTTATCAAACTCTTGGTATGGTTTTATCGAGGAAAATCATATTGTGATAATTATCGTTATCATATCGTTATCGTTAGTGGTGCATCACTTTTACTTTTTCTCATACTTAAAGTTAGGTATTTAAACAAACCCCCGAGTGTTTAACTTTGTAAATATATAATATTAACTTGTCCTGCACATTTGTAACAATGATTTTTACATTTACATTTAGGCAGCTGCTTTTACCAAAGCAACTTACATTGCATTCATGCCCTACATTTTACCAGTTCATGCATACCCTGGAAACTGAACCCATGACTTTGGCGTTGTTAGCGCCATGCTTTAATGTTTGAGCCACAGGAATGCATTCCTCCAGTCACACTGCTTGTTGAGGAGCATGCTTTTATTTTTCTAAGCAATCAAACTTACAGTTTTTATCAGGTACCACTCAGAACATTGTGGGCACATACACACTGCAAAGTCTAAGAAGTGAATCCTGCAAATTATCTTTTGTTCGGTGTGTACAGAGTCAATTCTGAAACTGACGATTGAAAATCTTAATAATGTTCTGGTATCTTGCTTCCATGAATGATAAATAAGAATGCAAACCAATATTTGCATATTAATCCAATGTTTAACCAATATTTGTGACCGAAATAATATTAGTGACTGAAGAGGCATTATTTCTGGCAAATTTAAAGGGGCTCTGAAATGCATTTTCAGATCTTTATATTATTTCTGGAGGTTAGCATATATTTAGCAAAGATATTGGCACCATGGACCATATAAAAACATTGACGTAGTGTCCGTGACGTCACCCGTAGGTTCCTGAAGAGCGTTTTTGAAGCTCAAAGTGGGCGGAGCCGGCCGTCGCCATCTTGGCAGCGTGTCACCGTGATTCACTCCCGGATAATCGAAAAGCTGGTTGCTGAAACCACGCCCACCTAGCTCGACGGTGGTGACAGCAGCGGCAATCCATCTGTCACTCAAGTGGCCACGCCCTTAATTATGCAGAACTTTAAGGCTTAATAAAATTTAAACGGATGACATATAAAAAAATTCTCCCCCCTCACAGTTGTTATGAAGGGCAAAATTAGCTATATAGACCAAAAGCATTTTTTGAACCAGGCTATAAACATGTTTTTTTCTGCTGTAAAGTTGGGCATTTTAACATGGGGAGTCTATAGGATTGACTCCCTTTTGTAGCCAGCCTCTAGCGGCCAGTTGACGAATTACAGTTTAAGTCACTTCCGTGTTGGCTTCACGAGTGAGAGCGGGAGGTTGCCACTTGATTGGCACCAAAAATGTTTTGACCACTTTATGTAAACCACCATTTTATTGCTTCTTGTTTAAACATCTGCTTTAAAACAGTGTGCTGTTTTTGGCAGTGTTGGCATCTCTGCTTATTATTAGCATCTTTAGGATTGTTTTTTTTTATTATTTTTTTTTTATAAATATGGGCAGTCGTGGGTTTTGGCCTTATTTAGGCTTATTTCTGAGGCAAATTGCTTATTTTGAGCATATTTTGTTGGACCCAGCCTGATCTGGCAACACTGTCTTGAGTCAAAATGTGTGAATAAAGAAAAATAAAAAAAATAAAAATGACTTAAAGCACATAAAATAACAAAAACTATATTTAAAATTTTAAATGAAAACTGAAAACAAAAATAAATGCTAATTCAAAGCATTAATAAGTACTACAATAGTATATAAAAATACTAAAATAACACTGGCTGCACTCAGAACAGCTTGGCAACCACATGGCAACGCCATGAAACCCACGTACAACGCCCTAGTAATATGATGACAGGTTTTTTTTATAGCCATATGCTACTCACATTTTCTCAAAATAAATAAATAAAAAATTAAATCTTCCTAAACTCTAAACTACAATATGCATTTAATCTAAATAAACAGAGACTCTAAATAAACATTTGCTCGCTAGGATTTTCTCTAAATGTCTAAAGCATTTCATTTTCATGCCTCTCTAATTCTGCTGAGTGAGAGAATGTTATGAGGAAGGATTTAAAGCCCAAATTTGCTTTCACTCTGATTTTTTTCCTTTTAGTGCCAGATGTCCCTCACAGTGTTGGCTTGTTTTGCTCTCATCGATTCAGCCATGTCTGCCAAGATTAGACTCTCTCACAGGCTCGCTAGCCAACCTGACTCTAACCAACTTCCTCCTAACCCATGTAGTTGCCTTCGAGCCATATATATCATGCCAGATGCCTTGATCTTGCTTTGTCTGTATTTCTGGAATGATGTCCAATTGGAGAAAGAGCACCGCTCGGGTCGAGTGTGAAATGTCAGAGAGAAAAGGTTAGCTCACCCACGCCATCCTGGAGCTTCTGAGACGAAGGTGCTGTCACAGCCACCCTGTCTCTCCACAACGCTTCAGCAGCCACAGGCTAATTCGATTTTAGAAAGGATCCCTCGTAATCCAAGCCGTCTGGCTCGTGTCATCATCGCTTACCCCCTCCCCAGGTCGAGGATCAACAACAGAATTCATACAATGTCACGCCAGGAATTTCATACATGTGATGGCGGTTATCGATGCGTACAGTCTTATTGAAGTGTGTTTGAATGAGGTGGCCTAAGACGGTTTTTCTGTGGCCTGGCTTTGGCTGCTCATTGGTTGGATGTTCTGTGTTGTGTCATCATGGTTAGGGTCACGGGGTGGGCTGGTGGTTGAAAGGTTGGCATGAAGAGCTCAGTCTCTTATTACTGCAGCAGAACTGATGACTAGGTTTTCCAGGCCTTAGCAGATGTTGAACAGAAAAAGACTGCCCTGCTTTCTGTCTTGTAAATCCACCCCTCCCCCCGTTTGGATGTGAGAGTCTTGGCACAGATGGACATGACGAGGCAGCATTGTCAACATCAGCTTGAGTTGAAGAAACAATGTTTACTCAAGGAGTTCTTCAGCTGGGCTGTTTAACTTTTGCTAGAGTGTTGAGTGGATTTGGACAGCACAAGTAAGTTTTTAAAAGGGTTGTATCGAGAAATCAAATTAGATCAAATTAGTTTTTTTGCAGTATGAAACATGATATCTACACTTTTTCAGTCTTAAAAGATCTATCAATCTGCGGTAACTAAGCTGCAAAATAGAGATTGAAATCAGTTTTGCCTGCCTGGTCTTCAGAAACATTGTCCTTCTAAGTCAAAGTAAGGTTAACAAGATGAGCATGATAGATTCAGTTATTCTTAAAGTTGGCATGAGATGAAATTCACCCTATCTGTTTTGTAAATACATATTATAGATCTCACTGTGAATGATTCATCTACAATATGTTTATTTATTTATTTTTTGACCTCGTAATGTTTAATCAAAATGTGATAACTCCATCTTCTGGTGAAAGACAGATTAAAATTTCCTCTTGATTTGTCACAAAGATATTGTTTTCTAGCTGGCTTAGTATAGATGACGTTTGTTCAAACTGCAAAAAGGCTTTCCAAGATGACCATTGTTTTCCAACATAATTAACTCACTGAGTTACATTTATACTCTACCATTCAATAGTTTGGGATCAATACGATTTTTTTGTTTTGTTTTATTTTGAAGTTAGTACTTTTGTTCAGCAAGGATGCTTTAATCAAAAGTGAAAGTAAAGGCATTTATAATTTTGCAAAAGATTTCTATTTCAAATTAATGCTCGAAAGAAAACAATTGAAGTCATGAACTGCATTTTTTATTATTTTATAATGTTCTCTGAGGTTCACTTATAATGTTAGTGTGATTTTTACATATAAAACATCATAATTTAGAAGTAATAGGCTATTTTCTATCCTGTTTTTGAGCCTCTCTGCAGAATGGTCTGTTTTTATAGGTGGGGCGCATTCAAGACTCGCAAATAAATGCCCACTGCTGTGATTGGCTAACCGTTTCGCTTATTAAAATAACAGATGGGCGCTGCTGTGACGTAAGTTACTCTGAAAACAACATGGGTGATTTGGGTTAAAAATTTATAAATACTCAGTATATATCAAACGGTCAGGAACAGACAATGCAATAGTGGTAAAAGCACGTTTACTCACACTTGTGTTGCGACATACTGTTGGATCCACTCTAGTAAGACTCAGCAGTGCATCATAGTTTACTTTCAGTCTCTCTGAAAAGCCTGCATCATGCTGTCTTGATTACCAGCAGTATACCATACCAACAGTATGGCCGGCAGCCATATCACCCTGTATAGCCCAAGACTGGTTACCCACTGAAGCTAAGCAGGGTTGAGCCTGGTCAGTACCTGGATGGGAGACCTCCTGGGAAAACTAGGTTGCTGATCATCATGGCCTCCTAACCATCCCCACATCTACTGATTGGCTTCATCACTCTGTCTCCTCTCCACTAAGCTGGTGTGTGGTGGCCGTTCTGGCGCACTATGGCTGCTGTCGCATCATCCAGGTGGATGCTGCACACTGGTGGTGGATGAGGAGATATCCCCTGACAATGTAAAGCGCTTTGAGTGCCTAGAAAAGCGCTATATAAATGTAACAAATTAACTGATTAAAAATAAATTTCCGTAGCAAAGTAAAGCAAACAAACAGTGTTTCACTGACGCGATCTGGAGCTCTTTGCTCATTTTACCCCGTGTTTACACCGGACACGAGCGGCGCAACGCGACTATAGACAACAGAACCCATTATAATCGTCGATTCTGTCACTGGATGCGGCACGGATAGACACAACAAATCCCCAACAGTAAACTGACGTCCCACTCTATTTCTGACATACAAGCATTCGCGCCGCTTCTGACCTGAAAGAGAAACTGACTGACTCAACAGCACTCACGTAGATATGTTAGGATCACAAGGAAGGCTATTCAAAGACTGTTTTTCACAACGTACACTACACTGTGTCTTGTAATCGTGTAATGCCATCTGTTATGGTTCTGTTGATGGAGTAATCCTTTGTTTGCATCTCTCTAGTATTTCCTCTCTACTACAAGTGTGTATCAGTGGGCGGAGCTAAACAGGCAGTGCTGTAGAAGCAGGCGTTGATCTCCTGCGGAGGCGGTGCTTAGCCACACTATTACGTCATAAAGTGGCACATTCCACAACCTGTCGTTTTCTGTGCTTGGTTTCAATAAAAGCTGTTTTTAAACTAATGAGAACATTTTGAGTTTTGAAAATTGCAGGATGTTTTTATAGCACATTGACCTGTTATATTGTTAAAAGATCAAGGGAAATTTGATTTCTCAGCTCATGAACCCTTTGATCAAAATTCTGAATATTTCTTTCAAATATTAAAATACAGTAAAAATCAAAACTAGATAGAGGGTGGAAAATTATCTCGAGAAATTAAAATGTTTTTGTATGCCTTATATATAAATAAGGTTTGAAGCATATGTGATTGTGACATTTACCTGTGAAAGCTTTGGAGGATTTCCTTGACTGAACTACGCTGAGAGCTCTCCATATGGAACGATGTACCTTTCTCCTCCCCCTGACAACAGCTGGAGAAGGTGAGTCCTGCCCTTAAAACTATTATGACCGATATAGTCCTACACACACCCATCCACCGCCAACAAATATGTGTCTGTGCATTCATTACATACATTGTTACATTCTACTTCAAGTAGTATTTGATCATATCTCCTGTCAGTTGCAGGGCAGAGTGCAGAGATTATGTTATCTTGAAATGAAGCCATTGCAGTGACATCAAGTGGTGTTGAGAGGTCATGTCACATTAGAGCGAGTGTTAATGTGTGTTTTGCATTTGCATAGGCTATCCCCACAGATGCCTGAAAAGAAAACAGTAATGGCACATTTGTTTTGTTAGCATGTGGAAAATCCGCATCCACAGTGATGATAGATAACACTGGCAAAAGGTTAGATAAAACAAAAGTGTTCAAAGAGACATACACACATCATTTAGTCGTTCTCAACTCCTTTCTCTGACCATAAATGCTCACACGTTTGCTCTACACAAATGTCACTCTTCTCGGTTCAGCCGTGGTGAGGCATAACCATTGGATGGTTTTCCTCATTTGTTTACCGAGAAGTGAATTGCAGCCAGTAATAAAAGGCTTAAGGAAGCTTCTCCTCATCATAGTTGTGTTTTGAATGCAGGCTTGGCCGACGGCCAGTATGCCTTCTTACCTACAATCTGCTTCAGCCTCCATATTGACTCTGCGACTTGTAAAACTTTCAGAGTCCACGCCCTGTGGCATTGTTTACAACTGAAAACTGGTTGGCCTGATCAGTTTTATCACAGCCAACTATTCCCACTGTGGCGAAACACTGCTGTGACAGCCATATGCCATAGAGCGGCTAACTACACACTAGATCCAGGGCTTTATCTTACGTACTTTATTGCTGTTAGATTGAAATATGAAATTAAATTACAGTTAAAACATTGATGAAGTTTGGAATAATTAAGATTTTGTAATGTTTTTGAAAGAGGTCTCTGAGGCTCATCAAGGCTGCATTTATTGTAAATTACAAAAAAGTTATTTATTCCTGTGATGGCAAAGCTGAATGAATGATGGCACAGTCTTCAGTGTCAAATGATATTTCAGAAATAATTCTAATATGCTGTTTTGCTGCTCTATTAATGTTAAAAACAATTTTAGCTGCTCAATGCGTGGAAATCGTGATACACTAGCATTCAAAAGTTTGAGGTAAGCAAGATTTAAAAAAAAAAATAGAAATGAATGCTTTTATTCAGCAAGGCTGCAGTAAATTGATCAAAAGTGGCATTTATAATGTTTAAAAAGATTCCATTTCAAATAAATGCTGAAAATGTTCTTTTGATCTTTCTATTTATAAAAAAAAAATTCACAGAAATATTAAGCAGCAGTTTTAACATTGATATGAACCATTATTAATTAATAACTTCGCATCAATTATAACAGATGATAGCTGAGCACCAAATCAGCATATTAGAATGATTTCTGAAGGATCATGTGACACTGAAGACTGATGAAATTGCTGCCATAACAGTAGAATTAGAATTTATTTTAAAGGTCCCATATTGTCAACACTGAAATTTCCTGGCTTTTTTCATGATAACTGAGGTCTAGGTGCTATGTAACTACCATATAAGTTTCAAAACAGTCAGTCCACAGATGGTTTTTGGTACTTATACCGCAAATATATATTCTTAAGGACATCAAAACCTAAAATAAAACTCCAGAAAGGTGTAAAATATGGGACCTTTAAAGTATAACAATATTTCACAATATCATGCTTTTTACAGTATTTTTGATCAAATTAATGCAGCCTTGGTGAGCATAAATATTAAAGAAACATTGTAATTATTCCAAACTTTTGACCGGTAATGTAGTTATGTATAGAAGCAGATATGGGGGTAGCAGAGGATAATACTCTCATGTGGAGTTTAGTTGAATATATGATCTTAGGCCAACTTTTAGAGCTTCATTATAAATGCATAACCAGTGAGCGGTTCACTCCACTTCAAGGGCTGTCTCAGAGGCATCCCATAAATTATGAAATACAGCATTCAGAGGATCAAGCACAGTTACATCTTCACCACTACAATGTATATTTCTGAATTTCTTTTACATTGCTTTCTTGTTAAAGCTTTTTAATTAAATCCAGTTTTCTTCTCATCTTCAGGAGTGTTGTAATTGTGTGTTCAGATTGTGTCCTGGTGAAGCCTGAATACTAACCACAGCATTTCTCTCTGATTCTAACCGTCTCCTTTTCTTCCTCAAGGATGAATGTTCAGCTATTTCTCAAATCTATTCTCAGTGTAAACAGCACTAACTAAACCTGCCAGATCTTTTGCTAGCTACCCCTCAGACCCACCCCCCCCTCCTCCCCCAGAACAGATCGTGAGCTCAGCGTGTTTGTGAGCCCCCTCCCTCTTTGCTCTGGGCCAGATTAGCATTCACTAATGACCGTAGTCCATGTTTTGGTTTGTTTTTTTGTTTTATTCCGCTGTGCCCATTTTACCTTGCACAGATATATGTGATTGAATTGTGGGTGTGCTGCTGCATGTCTTTTTTTCTTTTGGGATCTTGCGCTCTAATATCATCTCAAACGAAGGGCCGAACAGATGTTTTCTGTCTGCGCGGACATTAGAGGTTAAGCTAGATTTTCAGCGAGCAATCACAAATGATTTTGGCATTTTTAATGATGCTGGTGGTGTTTGTGAAGTCTGCCGTTTGTTGTCTGACAATGTGACACGTCACAGAAAACATGCTGATTCACTAGTTTTTGGTTTGTGCAGTTGTAAAATGGCTTAAGGGACGTCTGCTTGGATGTTTGTGATGCTTTAACGCATGTAAAGAAGGGGCATAGGGAACTAGTTACTGCTTTGCTCAAGGGAGAAATCAAGGCCAGTTGGCAACACATCATTGATTATGGTTTTAGGGGCAGTGTTCTTGAAGGTTCAGTGGGACTTTCCATGACAAGAGTATAAAATGGGGCCTTAAAAATGCTAGATTATTTTTGTTTTCCATGTTAGTGGATGTTTAACTTTCAGAAAATGTCCTCAAGAGGTTAAACTAATGATATGAGCATTATATTCTGAGAAACTTTTTTTCTTAATAATTTGTTAACAGGGTTAAATTACTTTTCCAGTTGTTCATAATTTACTGGATAAGGATTAAGGATAACAGTATTTTTACTAAATTTCTACCCAGTAAAATATTTTAGAACT
>NW_015544154.1:845126-845529 GCF_001515605.1 Sinocyclocheilus anshuiensis
TATTATATACCCACTGTATGTATGTATGCATGTATGTATGCATGTATATATGTATATACGTATATACATATATATATACATATATACACATACAGTGGGTACGGAAAGTATTCAGACCCCCTTATGAAAGATAAAAACATCAACATGTCAGAAAAAAATAAAAAAACAGAATCACTGAGTATGAAAAAGGAGCACCCCCTTGTGTCAGTATTTTGTTGAACCACCTTTTGCTTTAATTACAGTCTTTAATCTATAGGGATTTGTCTCTACAGTCATGGCCAAAAGTTTACATACATACAGTGGGTATAGAAAAGAATCACCCCCCTATAAAATAATCATATTTTGTTGCTTTGCAGCCTGAAATGAAGACGAACACAGTTTTTGTTTTATCCAGCTGTATTTA
>NW_015544154.1:845667-853640 GCF_001515605.1 Sinocyclocheilus anshuiensis
AGGATAGTCATATATAATTATGAAAATGTGTGAAAGGTAATTCGGATTGTAATTGTAACAATAGCCTGAATGTTTAAAAATGAATTTTAAAGATCTCAGGACCGTCTCCTCCTGAGGAGTCAGCTACAGAATCGTGTCACCAGCAATGCAGAGCATGCTCAGGAATGGCAGCAGGTTAGTGTGAGAGCATCTGCACACGCACAGTGAGGCCAAGACTTTTGGACACCGGCCTGTTGTCAAGAAGGGCAGCAAAGAAGTCACTTCTCTCCAAGAAAAACTTCAAGGATAGACTGAAATTCTGCAGAAAGTACAAGGATTGGACAGCAGAAGACTGGTGCAAAGTTATTTACTCTGAAGCTCCCTTCCGACTGTTTGGGACATCTGGAAAATCAATTGTTCGGTGAAGAAAAGGTGAACGCTACCATGAATCCTGTGTTGAGCCAACAGTGAAGCATCCTGAGACCATCCGTGTGTGGGAATGCTTTTCAACCAAGGGAGTGGGCCCTCTCATAATTCTGCCCAAAAACACTGCCATGAGTAAAGAATGGTATCAAAACGTCCTGCAAGAATGACTTCATCCAACAATCCATGATCAATTTGGTGCTGATCCGTGCATTTTCCAGCATGATGGAGCACCATGTCACAAAGCAAGAGTGATAAAGAAGTGGCTCGAAGATCATCACATTTAAATTTTGGATCCGTGGCCAGGCAACTCCCCGGATCTCAATCCCATAGAGAACCTGTGGTCAGCGAGTGGACAAGCAGAAGCCCACAAATTGTGATCAACTCCGACAACTAATAAGGCAAGAATGGATCGCCATCAGTCAGGATTTGGCCCAGAAGCTAATATCCAGCATGCCAGAGCGAATTGCAGAGGTTATGAAGAACAAGGGTCAACAACTGTAAATATTGACACATTATATTTTTTGCCAATAAAAGCCTTTAAAACTTATGATATGCTTATCATTGTTTTTCAGCATACCATAGAAACGTGGAAAAATAATCTACAAATACTGAAGTAATACTTTGCAAAACACAAAATTTATGTCACTGCCAAAACTTTTGGCCATGACTGTACTAACTTTGCATATCTAGGCTTTGCAATATTTGCTCACTCTTCTTTGCAGAACTTCTCAAGTTCAGTTCAATTTGATGGTGAGTTTTTTGGACTGCAGTCTACAAGTCATTCCACAGATTTTCAGTGGGGTTTAAGTCTGGCCTCTGACTAGGCCATGCAAGGACATTCACCTTTTTCTCCTCCGTTTTGCTGTGTACTTTGAGTCATTGTCATGTTGGAAGGTAAACCTTCTTCCCGTTGACTACTTTCTGGCAGAGGGCAGCAGATTTTCCTCAAGATTTCGATGGTATTTTGCCCTGTCCATTTTTCGTTCTATCCTGACGAGTGCTCCAGTCTCTGCTGCAGAGAAACACCCCATAACAGGATATTACCACCTCTATGCTTTACTGGAGGAATGCTGTTGTTTGGATGGTGAGCTGGATTGGATTTCTGCCAGATATATTGTTTGGTGTTAAGGCCAAATAATTACATTTTAGTCTCATCTGCCTCAGAATCTTCAAGGTGTGTTTTGGCAAAGCTCAGTCGTGACTTCGGACCAGTTTCCTCCTGGCTCTTTCATCCAGTTTGGTGCGACGTCCTGATCCAGGGAGGGTCTGTGTTGTACCAACTACCTTCCACTTCTTAAAGATGCAGTAGGAGATCTTGGAAAATGCTAACTTTAACCTGATAGCACTGAAAGCAAACGTCCCACCCTTCTTGCAAATCGCCGTCCAAAGCCACGCCTCCTGAACGCATGAATGTGCACAGACCAGACCACCAGAGACAACATTACTACAATACATTGTGTCATTCACCAGTGAGAAAACATTATAGTACAGTTAGTAACAGTACTACAATACCAAGGAAGGAAGGATGGTCAGGTTGTTGTTGTTTGCCTGCCATTCTCGGTCTGTCTGCACAGTGTACGTGAACACGCTGATGACATATCCTCTCTGCGCGAACAGGGTGCGCAGAGGTATGCAAATATATATGTTGACAGGCAGGTTGGAAAGCCTATCATAATGTCTGAACATTTTGATTGGACGAACATTTCTTGGTCCTATGCCTTCTACAGAATATATAAATACATTTAGAGCACTTAACTTAATGATTGCTATCGGGATGTGAAGAGACTTTCAACCAGCATAACAAAAATGTTTCCGAAGACAATCACCTATTGCAACTTTAAGTTGGGGGGATGCCACATTTAACACAGAGGGATAGATGGTCATTAAGTTGCACTGTTGTATAGCTTGGTGTTCATTGTTAACAGACAACCAAACATTGAAAATATGTCAGTTTCCTCCTGGCTCTTTCATCCAGTTTGGTGCGACGTCCTGATCCAGGGAGGGTCTGTGTTGTACCAACTACCTTCCACTTCTTAAAGATGCAGTAGGAGATCTTGGAAAATGCTAACTTTAACCTGATAGCACTGAAAGCAAACGTCCCACCCTCCCTGCAAATCGCCGTCCAAAGCCACGCCTCCTGAACGCATGAACGCACACAGACCAGATGATACACCTGCTTGAGTTTACGAGTCATTTTTAGGAGGGGGGTGATCCATTTTCCAACTCAGTGATTCTGTTTTTTTCTTCTTTTTTTTTCTTAGATGTTGGTGTTATATCTTTCACTTGGATGTTATAAGTTGCACTGAGTAAATACAGCTGGATAAAACAAAAACTGTATCCGTCTTCATTTCAGGCTGCAAAGCAACAAAATGTGATTATTTTAAAGGGGGTGATTATTTTCTATACAGTATATACTACTGATATATACTACTGTGCAAAAGTCTTAAGGTAATGATACACGGGGCAACTTTTTGAGCAATGTTGCTGTCAACAGGCAACCAGGTAAGACACAGGTCCCACGGTTGATCTAAAGTACCCAGATAGAAATTTGTTGCCCATTCTCAATGGGAAAGCCCAAGCAACATTGCAGAGCAACATTGCTCAAAAAAGTTGCCCCGTGTATCACCTTTGTGCCACTAATATTTTCACCCACCAAAAAAAAATGGTTTTAACTCAGTTATTTCTACCAAACATTCCATTAATTGTAATAATCCAGAGAGATTTGTATGCACAAGGAGTCTGAAAACAGCCAGTGCTCCACACAGAGATCTGATCTCACCATCATCCAGTCCGTCTGGAATTTCATGAAGAAACTGAGACAGACTAAATCCAGAAGAACTGTGGCAACATCTCCAAGACGCTTCAAGAATCCTACCTGCAAAGCTACCTGAAACTAAAACCTAAACTTTTCAAGGTACTGTAGTGAAGTGGGCAGGCGTTTGGGTGGCAGAGGATGATATTCCTGCTTTATTGGAGTCTCATCCTAATGTATGCCCTCGAGGAACTGTTTACAGCTCTCTCAACACATCTGTGATGCATTACCTACCGCAGCACACACTGGATAAGGGTTAATGAGCTGAAAAGGGTGTCAGCGCAGCTCATTAACCCTTTCCGTCCATTCACCACATAATTTGGTGCGACCAGTGCAGATTTCTGTTTAATCACACAATAACCTGGCATAGGGGTGGCGGATGTGTTTTGTGTTCAGTTCACAGAGCCTCACATCTACCACCAGAAAAGGAAATGTGAGTGGACTAAGGTAGTATGTTGCCAATAAAAAGATGTTGTTGGCATTGAAATGGTCAAGGGAAAGAGCGGCTGATACTGTAACGTTAATATAAAGTGTTTTGGAGATTTTTATCGTCCATTCCTTTTAACATTTTTCTTTGACTATTTTTTTACCACAACATATTCTCACGTCGATGTGTGACCCTTACAGTTAACATTAAAGGGGTCATATGATGCGATTTCAATTTTTCCTTTCTCTTTGGAGTGTTACAAGCTCTTGGTGCATAAAGAAGTACAATCTGAATGTCTGTGTTTTGCCAGTGCCCCAGAGCTCAGTTGCGTCCGTAGGGATGACAGTGCTACTATGATACTTTCAGGCTCTGCTCTCCCTGGGGTACAGCTGTCCCTCTGGTGTTTGGGTAAACAGGGCTGGTTCTGAATCCTTGGCAACATCCATATGTTTCCCTGTGGAGCTCAGCTGGACTGGGTCAGGAACATGGGTCAACGCTGTCCTCTTAGTCCCACGCTCTCCCATCCTGGATTTGAGCTGCTGCTGTTCCCAGACGAGACTTCCTCTGGGAGGTTTTCTAGAAAGGCATTCGTTCTCACTCAAGTGTGATTCAACATCGATAGGCTTTCATTGAAGAATCTCTCCGTTTTTGGTGGTCCGCCTGATGCCAGTTTAAAAACATCTGTTTTTCACATTGTCTCTGGCCGCAGGTCAGCTTTAAATAACAATCTGTTTATGAATCCTTTTCTAGCAGCTTGTACCAAGATTGCTTTGGTTAGGAGTCCACTCACTTCCTGATGCATTTCTGTTTATGCTATATACTGACTTTAAGCTCTTCTATACTCAAATCGTTATGTGTTTGAAGTACATACTGTATAAAATGTCCATCCATTTGGATTACACCGTTTTAAAGGGATAGTTCACCTGAATGTTGGTAACCAAACAGTTGCTGTTAGCCATTGACTACCATAGTACTTTTTATCCATACTATGGAAGTCAGTGGCTAACAGCGACTGTTTGGTTACCAACATTCTTCAAAATATTGTTTTATGTTCAACTGGAGAAAAAAGTTCATACAGGTTTGGAACATCATGAGGGTGAGTAAATGATGAAACAATTTTTGGGTGAACTAACCCTTTAACGTAAACAAACTAATAAACTGGGATGCCTATGTCATACATACATAAAACCGGTAAGATTTCTGTAATAGTTCTGAATGTGTTTTAAATGCACATTAACCAGGTGAATATATTTATCATCAATAAATCCAGTTTGTTTCAGTCTTATACATGTAAACTAAGTGAATGGAGAAGGCCGTAGCTCCAAACATTCGTCCAAAAAACATATATCAAATGTCTTTAGGTGTGTAGATCCAAGCAATTAAACAATCTAAGAATGAATAAAAAAACTGCACATTCAGAATCGTCCAAAAATCAACTTATTGGAGGCCAAATATAAATCAAAGTGCAGGAGTGCAGCAAAATGTTTTCGGGTTTAACCCTTGAATGAGCGCAGATGTATGTTCAGTGGCATATTGCACTGAGGAAGTGTAAAACCCAAAAATTTTTTGCTGCACTTCTGGACTATTTTGGAGGAGTCCAAAATGAGTCCTTTTTTCATTCTTGTATTGTTCCACAGCTAGCCATATTTTAACCATTTCATACTTTTTAACGGAATAAATTTAGTTTTTAATTGTTTAAACTATTTATGCTGATTCTAAGCAGTCGGAAGAAATGCATTTTGAAAATATGATTTTAAGCCTTAAAATCCAATTGTGCAAATAGTTAATAATCAACTAATAAACATTTATGAATAACTGACAATGCATCATGTTGAATTTATTATTGTAATTCAAAATGGACGGAAATTGTATATACAATTAAAATACACATATCTTAAATTTAGGTCTAAATGTTTTATTTTTTAAGAGTATTTTAAGTGTTTAATTTACAGATATCGCTGTAATTTACAGACATTCTAATTGACATACAGGCACTGACTTTAGTGCTCCATATTGCAAGCGTAGCTAAGCCCTAATACACTTCAAAGCAGGGGCAAAGACCAGTTTTACAGGGAAATGTGAAGGAAGGCCACTTTCTGTTGCTACAAGGAGTATCTTTTCCTGCACAGGCTGCAGTGTATTGGTAGAGCATTACATCACCCAAGTGTGGTGTGGTCTGGCGTACTGTAGCCTCTCCTTAGCAGTAGGGCAGGCTGCAGGAAATCTGTTTATTATTTCTTTTTATTGTCTTGGTGATAGGAATATGTTAACCTTCTTAGTGGGAACCAGCTTCTATGTTCTGGCAGACAGCAGCGTGCACATGCTACATCTGCTGGGCTGCTTGTGCATCTACATGGTGAATGTACGGTGGCCGAGAAGTGCAAAACAAATCACAATTCTGAAAACAAAATAATAAATTGCAAACGCAAATGCAAGTCTAAAAAACAAAATAACAATTCAGAAAGCACAACAAGTGATTTGTTTTGCACTTCTCGGTCACCGTATGAATGTCATTATGCACGCATGTCTTGTTTTGTGCTCTTTCACACACTTGCCATATGTTATTATTTGCCGTGAGTCATGGCACAGCTGAGTTATTATATCACAGATAGAAGTATTTTGTTAGCTTCATATCAGTTTAAAGGTTTGAGGTCGGGATGATTTTTCAATTTTTCAAATTTTTTTTTTTGTAAGTGGCATTTATTTGAACAAAAATACAGTAAAAACAGTATTTTAAAATGAAGGCAGATCTGAATTTTCAGTGTCACATGATCCTTCAGAAATCATTTTAATATGCTGATTTGGTGCTCAAGAAACTTTTATCCATGTTGAAAACAGTAATATTTTTGAGACATTTTTTCGTCTTGTTTTTTCGTTTTGAATAAGAAGATTAGTAACATTCTAAATGTCTTTACTGTTAATTTTTATCAATTTAAAAACTAAATAGAAATATTAACTACTTAACTAAAAACGTAGGGACAGAAAAAAAAAATGTTGAACGGTAGTTTATTTTATTTAGCCTAATTGGTTAATAGTTAACAGCACATTATGTGTGTTCCCTAGAAATCAAACCCATGACCTTGCTGTTGAAAGCACCACGCTTTACCATTTGAGCTACAGGACCAGGATTTCATAGAGCCTAGCATCTGTTTTGACTTGGGACAAAAAGAAACCACTTAGCAACCACCTACAACATCCTAGCAACCACATAGAAATGCCCAGGCGTTGTGAAAGCAAGTTCCACAGTCAAGTTCTGGTCGCATTTCTTTTAGAAATGGTCTCTGAATTGCGTGGCTGTCACAAAGATTAAGGTTTTTATTTGTGTTGATTGCTTTAGTGGCCAGTAAGATGTGTTTGTTTATTTGGTTGAGTCTATATCCTGATTGCCCAGTGTGGTTGCTCTGCTGCGGTGTTGCCTTCATGTTTCTTTTGGTTCATTAACCATTTAAGATATTATAGCACTTTTGTTTGCTCTCAGACGTTGCAGCTCCAATCTAATTGAAGCAGTAAATCAGTGCTGCACGCAGTACTAGACTAACCTGGGGGAATAGGCTCTGGTTTCTACAGCTCTGTTTATGTTTTCTTGAAGGTGTCACAGAGGAATTCTTTCTTCTGTCTTTGTCTCTCTGGCTTGCTCATGCTGCTGTACTAACCCCTGAGCCAGGGCTACAGGCTCAGTACAGTAGTAAATAACACGTGACTGTTTTCATTTCTGAAGGGAGCAACCGCCATGGACCGAAGAGAAACGCCCTGGATTTAGATTAATATCACAGCTTAACAGGTGACCTTTGACTTTCAAGTTTCTCACAGATCTCCTCTGGACCTGTCTCTTGTTTGTTCTTATTGTCATCCCTTGCAGATCTCCTTTTCTCAGCTCGTTATCCTTAGATTTGTTTAAAAATGTTTCTTGATCAAGTCTTTATACAGACAGAATGATTTCAAACGAATCACAGATGCTGTTTCTCTACTCAGCCAGCTATTCTACGTGAACTAATATTTCCCTGTGCCAAACTAATCCAAACCAGCGATCATTATTTCTACTAATCTGTTTTTTTCCCTTCACCACACTCATTATTGTGATGTAGAGTGACTTCACCCTTGAACTTTTGCTCTACAAATAGAGAATGTTTTTTTTTAACCACCTGAAAATGGTTGAAAGGTCAGACCTGATAAAGGATGTGTAGCAGAGAGAAGCACTGGAGTACAGTGAAGTGCTCTTGAGAGTACCGTCATGTGTAGTTGCTTAATGAAGGCAGTGAGTGAGGGCAAGGGGTCATGTTGGCATGGCTCACCTCAGCTGTTTTTTTTTTTTTTTTTTTGTGGCCCACC
>NW_015544154.1:853692-868195 GCF_001515605.1 Sinocyclocheilus anshuiensis
CACTGTTGCTTGATGAAGGCAGTGAGCGAGGGCAAAGGGTCATGTTGGCATGGCTCGGCTCAGCAGTTTTTTTGGTGGCTCACTGACCGAGCTGTTTTCCTCCTTTCTTCCTCTCTCCTTCTGCCACAGAACAAACTCTGACTCAGCTCTGCACACCAGTGCCATGAGCCCAAACCCACAGGATCCTTTTGGCAGGAACCAGCAGATGGGCAGAGGACCTCCTCAGAGAAACGGTGAGCTTGGCTTCCACCTCCTCCTCCTTATTTTTGGGCTAGTTTAATACCTCCACAACCATACTGTAGTTTTACAAAGCCATTGTTAATGCATGGCATAACAGTGTGGTTGAAACAGAAATGCAGGGGGTCAGATGGATTGTACAATGCCATTCATAGATGATAAATCAATGATTTATACCAGACCCAAATCAAACCGTCCCACCCAGTGCAGCGTGTTTGCACGACACAGCTGGGGCTCACTGTCATGTTGTTTATCTAGTTGTCTTGGTTACAAACACAGGCATTTCAGAAGGTACGCTGAAAATGGCTGACAATCAGCCCACCCAGAGTGCTGTTGAAGGATGTTTCCTCTACCCTTATTTTTCTGATTTCTTGAGCTCTTGAAAACAAATTAATGTACAGCCCCATGAGCTTTATAGATGCAGTAGTCTGGCTCATACTCCCCTGAAAGGACACATAGCCAGATTTCACAGACACATGCTGTAGTGAAGATGTTTGTTAGACTACAGGATTATGTCATAGGGTGGGATGATCGGTGCAAATGTTTTATCATTAGAACAGTGAAAGTCTGGCGAAGAAAGTTACGGCTGTGCCAAAACAATTATGTATTGATCTTTTTTTTCATGACATTGCATCAGCACTTCAGGTCCTTTTTAATATATTTTGTGTTCATTAATATAATTTCCTTCAGTTTGATTAATAAAAACTGGTTCAGGGGGTGCATTTTGAGGTTGATCATCTGCTTGTGCATTACTGATGTTTGTTACATATAAACATTGCTTTGCGGATTGTAATGTCACATCCCTTTCTAGTATTCTTACATGTATCATGTGAATTACAGGATATACATGGTCATGACGTGAAGAGTTTATGTAACTTTACACAGACAGGCTCTATTATAGTAATCTCATGCCAGTGCATACACTTCCGTTCAAAGGTTTGGGCTCAATAAGATGCTTTTTTATGTATGTATTTATTATTTTTTTTAAATAAATTAATACGCTTATTCAGCAAGGATACATTAAATCAAAAGTGACAAAAACGTATAATATTTCAAATGACTGTATTTTTAATCAAATGATCAAATGAGTGCACTCATGGTGAGTTTCTTTCAAAATCATTAAATGATCCTAACTTCATCTTCATAACAAAATTTCAGACCAGAGAGTGATATATTTTTTGAATCATTTAAATATTGTTGTGTGGGACACAATGAGCTCAGAGACTGCAAGCTAAGCATTTAAAAACTCTACGTACTAATGGTGTTCTGTGAATGAATAGTGCTGGCAAAGGGCTTTAGAGATAATGTAGTATTCTCACATGAAATGGAGTAGAGGCTTAAACCGTATTTGATATGTCAGCTTTTGAATGCTTGAATCTGATTGGTTGACAAACATTCTAAGGTGTGCAATTATTTTCAGGGAAACGCATGGCTAAAGTAGTTCCAGGCAGGTCTTGACCGCACTACCGCATGTCCGTATCACTTCGCAAAATGATTTGTTATTTCAAAGGTCCCTACAACAGCAAAAGAACCAAAACCCACAACGACTGACGAAGCAAATAAATACAGTAGACAATACGATGAAAATGACCAATTATTTCCATAATGTTTTTTCCATAAAATTACATTTAATTATCTCTTTCTCCTGCTCTCTCCCATACAAATGCACACACATACAATACAGACACACACGCTTGCACACACGGAAACATACATGTGCACAGAAATGTGTTGTTAGCACTGCTTTGACGATTTTATTAGTAAAATAGTTTAGCAACTTAAGAGCTATATGACATTTCTTACTTGGGTATAACGGCAGATGAACTTAAAGTTTCACTGTTAGTAGAGACGTTACCCTGTTGAGAGACACATAAGGGCCTTTCGCACCGCGGGAACCTTTTCATAGTACCAGAACTAATTGTGGAACTACCCACTTTTTGGCGTTTTCGCACTGCCGGAACTGGGTGCGATTTTAGTACCGGACTGCCTTTTTCGAGAACCAAATTAGCTCCTACTCCGGAGCAGGGTCTAACCAGCACAACTGGTACTAATCGTGACGCAAGTAAACATTGATTGGCCAAACGCGTATGAAAACGCCCTCACCCGCCATGATTTAAAACGCTGTGTAAACATACTGTAAACATTGTGTCAACTTATTTCGCAAGTATGGAGAACAGCGATAGATGGACGGACGCTGAAGTGCAGGCACTTGTAGCAAATGTAGCACTGCCAGTTGTCGTTGGAGATTCTTAGTCCTCCTTTCCGTTCTTTCAATCGTTTTACGTATACATCGACTTTCCATGTCCATTATTGTGAAACCCGCGAGACACAACAAAAACACATCTCCGATCACAACGGCCTCCATCCTCCTGTTGTTAATGTTGTTCTTCTTTGTTTCTGTTGTTGAACGCCACACACAAATGACGACGCTGTCGACCGGCTTACGTCACTTCTTAGTACACACTCTCGGTGCGAATGCAACCCTTTAAATGGTACTGGGAAATAGTTCGCGCAAAATCGTCCCAGTACTTTAGTACTGTATATTTAGTTCTGGAAATAAAGCGGTGCGAAAAGCCCTATAGACTCAAGTAATTCACACAAGCTTAATCGCTTTTGCATTCACTCTGTTTGTCACTTGCTCTCTCACAAATTGATTTGCAGGCATTTAGGCTTGAGATTGTGGCTCATCTGAACTGCATATCCAAGCTAAAAGCATCTTTGTGTAGTAGATCTTTGTTTAGTCAGTAGGTTAAAATAAGATATTGAATGAAGATGTGGAGCAAATAAAATGGTCACATGTACATCGAGATATGGAGCACTATAACTCAGAGGCTGTCTGTGGCCCAAGGCAGTTGTTTTCTCAGACACAGCTTCACTTGAGGACATGGCAGACAGCAGGCTTTTAATATCTGTCTGGCAGCTCATCTGAATTATGCACACAGTTGACTGTGGCGGTGTGCAGTGAGGCTCACGTAATGTGAACAAGTACAAACCAGCCTCTTACATGGGACAAAAATTTGTCTCGCTTCCGCTATCACAGTAGTCTCATCCCAAACCTGCCAGCCAACACAACTGTGCTATTCATGTGTGGATCCCCCGAAAGCATTAAGACCGTATCGTAACTGTGTGCCACGTTTAACCGCTTGACTCTGACCCTACTGGGACTTATGATTTGACACCATGTATAATAATTACTGCTGTTTTTAGTGGGGGGTTTTTTTTGTTTGTTTTGTTTTTTTGTTTTGTTTTTTTTTCACTGATTTGGTGCAAAATTTTGTTGATTTTGGGAGCTTGCTATACGGATAATTATAGATAAATGTAATTGCAAATAATGTATTTTAACAAAGCATTTTTTTAGGTACTTTTACACTTCAAGATAAAACGTGACAAAACTCTGGACTCAGGCCAACGTTTTTCTGTTCTAGTTGTCTTTTTCCGTCAGTTATGGTGTTGAATGAGACTCTCAGTGAGGGGGAAATGAGGTGTCGCTGTACTGTTTGTTTGATTCATTGTGCGTCGCAGTTGGGCGTCTGAGACCGGCAGCTTTGTTGAAGCAGTGGAGCTGGTTTATCTGGCTCTGGGCCCACACTGCATCAGTTCTGGGCCAGCATCGGCAGAGGAAGCAGAAAGGAGGTTTGTTTTCCACAGGATCTCTGTGGTGCACACAAAACAATGCCTCTCCATTGATTCACTTTGCGCTTGTGGTCACAGATTTCTCCCAATATGCTTTTTTTTGTCCTCTCTTTTTTTTCTTAATGAGACGGTACACACTAAGAAGCCATTTTCAATTCCCCCCTCTGGAGTTTGTGCCCCCTGTCTTCAGTGGGTGGAGTGAGTGTGCACTCTGAATGACTCATTTCAATGAATCAAGGGTTTGTGAGAAGACTGAAATGAACTTTGCAGCGTAAAGATATGTTCAAAAGATTGTTTGTTTGTTTTGAAAGAAATCAATGCTTTTATTTAGCAAGGATGCCTAAAAAACTGATAGTAAAGACATGTTACAAAAGTCTTTCTTTTTTTCAAATAAATGTTTTTGAACTTCCTATCAAAGAATCCTGAAAAAAATTTATCTTTGTATTCACAAAAATATTAAGCAGCAAAACTGTTTGCAGCATTTATAGTAATAAGAAATGTTTCTTGAACACCAAATCAGTAAATTAGATTTATTTCTGACATGTCATGTGACACTGAAGACTTGAGTAATGATGCTGAAAATTTAGCTTTGCCATCACAGAAATAAATGATTTTAAAATATATTCAAATAGAAAATAAATGTTTTATTTTAAATTCAGTTATTTGATATTCCACAATATTAATTTCAAAATGCTTGAGAAGCATGAGAAAAACTTAAAAACATTGTATCAACCCCAAACTTTTCAACAGTAGTGAATGAAGGAAAGCTACTTGCTAGAGGCTGTTACTTCTTCACACCAGGCATTTCAGGAAGCACCTTGTTTTAAGCCTTTCACATTTTTTTTTTTTTATTTAAACTTCAGTTTGTTATATTATGTTGTTTTTACCACGAGATAGTGCTGGGCGGTATGACCAAAAATTTATATCACGGTATTTTTCATGAGATGTATTTGCATGTTTGTTTTGCATCTTTAAATTTGTGGAGGTCCTGTTTGAGCCGTGCCTTTGTGATTTGCTTCGATTCCGCTATCCTAATCATTCTGAAAGTATGTTGTTCTGTGTTATATCTTAAAGGGCTCATATGATGCTTTTTTAAAGATCATTATTTTGTGTATTTGGAGTAACCCTCTCGCTCTCTCTCTCGCTCTCCCTCTCACTCTCTCTCTCGCTCTCCCTCTCGCTCTCTCTCTCTCTCTCTCTCTCTCGCACACACACACACGATGCGCAAAACTCCGCATTTGAACAGTCAATAGCAATGGCAGAGTCTTAACTTTGATAAAGAATATCTCTTTGGTTTTGAGACTTTAGTCTTTGCAACTTCAGGGATCTTATCTATGCACAATCAGCTTGTAACACTCCAAAGAGAAAGGAAAACTTGAAATCGCATCATATGACCCCTTTAATAATGGAGGGGATTTACCAAGAATAATATTCTCGGCATATTTCAATCATATGATTAAATATTACATTTATTGTTCTAATGTCTTCATCCCTGTTGTTTTCATTACTTGCATAAAATATGAGTATGATGGTGTTTATTTTCCATAGTTACACCCTAGACTAGGTTCTGTGGATCGAGAAATAATTAATTACTTTCAGTAAAAGTGTTAATCAAGCCATGTCTCGGGTGATGTGTGTTAATGTACTGTCTGTTACATCAACAGTGGTTCAGTCAGCTATTTTAATTCTATAAAAGACATGTGACATGCTCTTTATTCACATGTTCTGAATGTTTTTTTTTAATCCCATGCAGTCCTCCATATGTCATTTTCTGCTGTGGGCATGAAAAGCAGACAGCAAATGAATGGGGGGGGGATTACATGCGTGAATGCAAAATGATTAACTGCTCTTTGATCTAATTGGCCTTTCTCTTTGTGGTCGTGCAGCCAGCATGAATGAAGCAGAGGTGGACAATTCTGGAGATGGTAAGTGTGTTGTCATGCTTGTTGATTCTCTATCATGTGTTCAGCCCACCAAAAAAAAAGATTCACCCCTTTAATGACATCATCAGCCCTCACAGTACTCCGCTGTGGTTTGCTGTAGTGGGCTGATGGATGGTGTTGGTGTTGTGGAACAGCTGGTGTGCTCTGCTGGCGGTCCCACTCAGATTACATGTCTCTCATGTAGTTTACCTACCGTAAGATAACTTAATAAAGCTCGTTTTTTTGGTTGAGTTGTAGGATGCAGATTGAGTATTTACTTTTACTCTTTTGTTGACAAAATGAAATTAGTGACTTAAAGATGTGCAGCCCTAACTGTGCAATTTGAATAGGGGATGCAGCAGGGATGATTTGAATTGTTTAATGAGGGACTGTCTTTTTTCCTCTGCAGTGTTCTCATTTCATGCTGTCCCTAATGAGGAGAATCTGCTCGGAGTGAATAAGCCACTGCCAAAACAGTTATGGGAGGCCAAAAAGGTGAGTGCATGAGGGGTAGTGATGTTATAGTATCTGTAGTACTAAGTAACAACTCAGTTGTAATTCGGTTGTGACCAAAGAAATCAGAATTGTATCAAAATATCAGATGTGTAACTGTATAAAGGCAGCCTAATAATCCTTTTACTGGCCATTATTACCAGTGTTGGGCAGTAACGCATTACTTAGTAACGCGTTACTGTAATTTGATTACTTTTTTAGTAACGGAGTAATTTAACGCATTATCATTTTCAAAATAGTAATTAGAGTATAGTTACAAGCCGAGGTCTCTTTACGTTACTGCCGCGTTACATTGCTGACAGAATGCAGTGTTTTATAATCTGGAGATTGTAAAAAGGATGTAGCACATGCATTGTCGAGTTCAGTGCCAGTGGATTACAGACCTGCTTTTCCGCAACAGAGTGCGGCGCGGGACAAAATGTGCGAGTGCTGGTGCGGGCGGGTAGACAATCGTGTGTGTGTGTGTGTGTGTGTGTGTGTGTGTGTGATGCGGGAGAATAAAATGATTCACGGGACTCCAGCAAAATAGAAATATTTAACCATAAAATATCTAAAACAAATAAATTGTTATTGATCTATTGCACAAAAGCACCATGAACTAATATAAAATATAAACGATTAACAGGTGCAAGCGTATGGGATGTCTTTTAGAGATTATAAATGCAGAGCTCTTTGCTGGCATTCTGCCTTACCAAACCATGCACGCAGCAGCCGCTTGCTTTAGTTAAAATAACTGTTCTGTGAATGTTGATGCTTTAATAACAAATATTTATCGGGAGCGTGTATGCTGGGATTTCATAAATTTCATGGAGAAAAAAGTAACGTAACTAGTAATGTAACTAATTACTAATTACTTTTGAAATAAAGTAATCAGAACAGTAAAGTGATTACTTTTAAAAGGAGTAATCAGTAATTTAATTACATTTTAATCAGTAATTTGATTATATTTTCAGAGTAACTTGCCCAACACTGATTATTACTAACAAAATTAAGAACTGTGTTCAATAGCACGTTAGTTTTTGATTCGTTTCGTTACCAAAAAAAAATAAAGTATTGAGTATTGATCTAAATGATTGTGTACCGAAATTAAGTTATATTTTTTGGTTACGTATTGAGTTTGAAGTTACATTTATTTGTTCACTTTTTACTCAGAAATCTCACTGATGCTGTGTCACTAAACTCAAGGTTTTGTCTGGCTTTGGTTGACCTCTGTATTTTGCTTGTATTGGTTAGTCTGTTCAATGCTTTGTGTTTCTAAATTTGTCCTGTAAACCAATATATTATGCCCGCTATTTATGCAGTCATTTCCTAACTTTGACCAAGTAAAGTTGGTAACTTTGATCTAGAGGAAGTAATTCTATTAAAAGTCGGCGTGTAAAAGAATTTGTGATTGTTTTTCTTCCCTATTGTAACATGTAAGCTTCTTGACCAGGGAAAATATGCAGGGTGGAATTTTGTTGTCCATGGGGAATTGATTGTCGTTTGTTAATTACAGCAATCATTTCATGTGAGTGACAGTTTGCTGGGGGGATTGAATCTAGGATACCTTATTACTCAGTCCTCACGTCAGCATACACGTCATCAGAGAAGAGATGACATAGTAAGGAGAGGGGCATGTTAATTTTTTAACAGGCCACGTGTGTTTTTTTTTTCTTTTTATTTGAAAAACTAATGTTGTGTGTGGATAAGTGATTTATATTAAAAACTGCAACATTCCATAAACAAATTGTCAGTTTTGATTTCATGGCGACTTCAACAGAATCTTTGTGCTGTTGATTACATATTAGTGTTATTAGTATGATGCCATTTGGTCTTGCCAGCTACAATACTAATTGATTGTCTGTAGATAGCAGTTCGCAAAATGTATCTCCGTGAATGTGGATATATAATGCAGATGTTGCCTGGTTGCAGGTGCAGTCTCTGTCCTCCCGGCCAAAGTCCTGCGAAGTTCCTGGAATCAAGTAAGTCAAGAGAAATTTGTGTGCATGTTGATTGGTTGCTTACTAGATATTTGCTGTACATTTAAACATGCTGAAATTGTCCGTCTCTGTTTCTCTGCAGCATATTCCCTTCTCCAGAGCAGAATGCAGGTTTGTCTCACTACCAGGGCACTTTAAACACTGGCGGGTCTCTGCCTGACCTCAGTAACCTGCACTTCCCCTCTCCGCTGCCCACTCCTCTGGACCCCGACGAGGCTGGATATCCCAACCTGAGCGGAGGCAGCAGCACCGGCAACCTCCCCGCAGCCATGATGCATCTGGGCATCGGAAACTCACAAGGTCAGTGGATTTACTAAATACAGCATAAACAGACACCTTAATACTTGTACTGGATTTCACACATGCGTAATCTCATAGTCTAAGAATAAAAAGAGCTTTTGTTTGTGACCAAATCGTTATTCAAGGAGGCTCGTTTGCTGTTAAAGCATCTCCTGGCTTCAGAAGAGACTGGCTGAACACTCCGGGCTTTGTTTAACGGCACACTGTAGGCTTAAACTGTAGGCGCTTTCTTGGATATGAATGCCATGTGTTTTCTAAAGGGCCACATCCATGCAGAAGACCACAGCTCTCCTCCTCTCTCTTCCCCCCTTTTTAAATCCATCCGCCATCTGATCGCTCTCTTTGACTTCCATTCTCTTCAGCTTTATTCTTTCCATTCGCTCTCATGTCTGGGAACAGGGTGTGCTAGGATGTTTCTGCTGCCCGTTTCAGCTGTGCTGCTAGCTGATTGGCTGATCCCCAGAGACACAGTTGACCTTTAACCCCTGCATTGGCTGCTCATAAACAGCTCTTTTCTCTCTCGCTCTCACTGGTCCAGTAACCTGCAGACAATTGCTCAGTGTCTTTTCTGAGGAGTGGACATCAGGACAGGAGCCGGCCTGCACGCAGTGACTCATAAAGCCATTATTGGCATATCTCGGTTTCATTAAGGTGGTTCAAGAAGCACTTTTAACCCCTGAAGCTGATTATGTCATGTTTGCTGTCCTCGTAGGGCTGTCATCCTCTCTAAGCAACCCTTCCATCCAGGCGTCCCTCACCAACTCTCAGCTACACTCATCTCTCAGCAATCCATCAATCCACACATCTCTGCGTCTCTCCTCGCTGTCCAACCCTCCTACGACGGGCCTGGCGAGTTCACCCAGGAGAAGGCCGGCCCCCATTAGTCCCCTGACACTCTCTCCAGGGGGCGATCAGAGGCGAAGCCTGGGCAAGCAGCTCTCCCCGACAATGTCGCCCTCTCTCTCTCCGATCACACAGGTGAGAAAGTGCTCATTAAAACTCCTCATCCAGCATCTCATGTTCTTCGGTGGTATCTTTACTCAATCCTCATCCAGACCATCACCGGCTTCTTGTATTAAACTGCTTACAGGGCTCCAGAGTAGAGGTCTGCACGGGCTTTAAAGTGAAGCCCGACCCCGGCCTGTACCCGAGATCGTCTGACCCGACCCGAGCGGCACAGTTAAAATTTAGAACCCGAACCTGAAATCTTTTTTTTTTTTTTCCACAACGAATAGCCAATTTAAAAAAATGCTGTATTTCACGATTGCATGCAACGGTCAGTAAGCAAATACATGTAAAGACACAGAATCATTAAGGCTCGGCCAGTTCACAAGGCAAAAGAAAAAACACTTACCAGTTATGAAAGTTTATGAACATCAGGTGCAGCGGTCACATAAATTCTGCCGAGTTTTTGAATGGTTGTATACGACAAGACGATAATTCTTCCATCGTGCAAATTATGGTCATTTTCGTCAGTTAAGGCTCGTTAGCATTCGGCCTGCTTTAAATCAGACACAGAGATGCAGTGCGGTAAGATCGCATTTATTTGAATTAATTAGGCTAATTATATCATTTATTTGAATTAGCACGCGCAAGAGAGAGAGAGAGAGAGAGATGAAAGTTGCGCGTGTGAACCTGCGTCTGCGTGTCTCTCTCTAAAAGCAATGAGGCTTAGTTCCTTCAAAAACAGCGATTTTACCCCCTCATTGCAGAGAAATATAACGTTGCGAGTCAGTAGCCTGTCGAAGCTATTTTACTAATAAAAGTTACCGTGCTGTGTTGTCGTGTGCAATAATGTGTGTGCGTGCGTCTATGAAAGCAGCGTAGCCTGCATATAGTTTTAGTTTAGCTATAAACCCGAGCCCGACCCGAACCCGAAGCTATTCATTAAACATTAACCCGAACCCGACCCGAAACCCGAAAGTATTTCGGGACCCGTCGGGCTCGGGTCAGGTAGCAGACCTCTACTCCAGAGTGTGTCTAATGTGGTTAGACTTTTCAGGACTACAAATAAAAAAAGGAAAAATGTAATTATGCATTACCATTTTCTGCTGTTAATGCTGCAAGTCGAACAATCAAATGTGTGGTGATACATCACTACCGATTGAACCACACAGCACAGTCCAAATATATACATGGCATGAGTGAATAGCAAAGGGTTGTTTATTTTGAGTCTTTGGATGACGACCCAATGATCAGTTTTGATCCTGCAAGGTTTTGTAACAGATTTCTGTGTTGAATTTAATTGGTTGCACTGAGCAACACTGTTCATATTGGTCTGGATTTTGAGGCACAACAATTTGAATTCAACACAGAATTCTTTGCTACAAATGGTTAAAATTTCATTTTATACTCATGTCATTCCATTCAAAAATACAGTAAAACTAAAATATTGTGAAATATTACAATTAAAAATAACAGTTTTCTTTTTTTAATGTATTTAAAATGCGTTTTTTTCCTGTAAGTCTGTATTCCTGTATTCTAGTCTTCAGTGTCACATGATCCTTCAGAAATCATTCTAATATGCTGATTTTGTGCACAAGCAACATTTCTTATCAATGTTGAAAACAGTTGTTCTGCTTACAGACCCCAAACTTTTGAACAGTGGTGCATGTCATAATATATATTATAAAGAGCAATTGAAGTTTAGACCCTGTGGTTAATTAAAAAAAACGTTTTTGTAACGTACCGAATCAGATGCTTCCCTGTATAATTTACAGCAACCACAGAGAAAGCAAGACGGAAATCAAATTGAATCAAAATATAGTCTAATCGAAATAGGAATTCCGAATCAACACCCAGCCCCAGTTATTAATTTTGAAGGAGCTCTTTTCCAAACAATGGCTGTTCATAATTACCATGTCTGTCATGCTGTTAAAATTAAAATAAAAAAGGGCAAAGAAGTGGTCCATATGACCTGTGTAGTGTCTTCTAAAAATCATACATCATTTTTTTTGTGTGTGGAACAGAATACCAAATCAGGTGCTAGTGCCATCTGTAAAATGTTATGCCATCCTTCTCATGTTTTCCAAAAATTTATTTATTTATTTTGTGGAGCCCTGTGCTTACAAATGTGGCAGCTGGTTTGTTGTTCATGTCTGCCAAGAACAGGGTGTTCTGTAGCGTACCGTAGCTAAGCTCAGTCAAATGATTTTATAAGTTTCCCATTCTCTTTAGGGTGTTGCCTTGGACACCAGCAACTTGCCGATGGAGCCGCCCCCTCCCTACCCCCTTTACCAGCAAACCCAGCAGCACCTGCAGCAGCAGCAGCATCAGCATCAGCAACCTCCTCCCCAGTCCCATCTGTCTATTCAGCAGAGCTCCCAGCATCCAGTGGTGCAGCAACGACCAACAGGTGGCCAACAGCAGCACCAGCAGCACCAGCCTGTGTCCCCACTGCAGAGCGTCCCGCTCGACTTTAATTCCAGTGCTGTGAGTTCCTATTGAAACATTAGTTGAAACAGGGAGCTGAGGAGAATAACTAATATTCAGCAGTTACAGACGCTGGTTATTCTTGGCTGAACAGGAAAACACTGAATCTTGTTTTTGCTTGCAGCACAACAGCATGGGGGCATTTTTTAATGATCCCTTTATGGAGCTGCAGTTTTCTGGACGTCAGTCCAAGTGTTCGTCCTATCAGGTAAAGATATGAGGAAGATCTCTCTAATTCCTATCTTGGTCATGTTTTGTCTTATAAACAGTGTAACAAATATTTTGTGTGTGTGTTTAAACAGCAGGATCAGTATAATATGTTGGAGAATGTCATGAGCTCTGTGGCAGGAGGGTTTGACCCTTCTTCCAACCTCTACTACTCCCAGGCTGCCCTCATGGGCTTGGGCGGTAGCCATGGCAACCTGCAAGACCACCTTCAGATGAGGCCCAATATGCTCTACTCTAATTGTGGAGGAGGAGTGCCCAACATTATCCTTACAGGTTGGGATGATCAAACAGCAGGTCGTTGTGAGTCATTAGGAGAATTTACCCTCTTCGTTTTTCATCCCTGTGCCCTGCTTTCAAAGCACAAACTCTGATTCTTAAAGGGGTCATATGATGCTGCTAAAAAGATTATTTTGTGTATTTGGTGTAATGAAATGTGTTTATGCGGTTTAAGGTTAAAAAAACACATTATTTTCCACATAATAACAGTTTTCTTTTTTTAATGTATTTAAAATGCGTTTTTTTCCTGTAAGTCTGTATTCCTGTATTCTAGTCTTCAGTGTCACATGATCCTTCAGAAATCATTCTAATATGCTGATTTTGTGCACAAGCAACATTTCTTATCAATGTTGAAAACAGTTGTTCTGCTTACAGACCCCAAACTTTTGAACAGTGGTGCATGTCATAATATATATTATAAAGAGCAATTGAAGTTTAGACCCTGTGGTTAATTAAAAAAAACGTTTTTGTAACGTACCGAATCAGATGCTTCCCTGTATAATTTACAGCAACCACAGAGAAAGCAAGACGGAAATCAAATTGAATCAAAATATAGTCTAATCGAAATAGGAATTCCGAATCAACACCCAGCCCCAGTTATTAATTTTGAAGGAGCTCTTTTCCAAACAATGGCTGTTCATAATTACCATGTCTGTCATGCTGTTAAAATTAAAATAAAAAAGGGCAAAGAAGTGGTCCATATGACCTGTGTAGTGTCTTCTAAAAATCATACATCATTTTTTTTGTGTGTGGAACAGAATACCAAATCAGGTGCTAGTGCCATCTGTAAAATGTTATGCCATCCTTCTCATGTTTTCCAAAAATTTATTTATTTATTTTGTGGAGCCCTGTGCTTACAAATGTGGCAGCTGGTTTGTTGTTCATGTCTGCCAAGAACAGGGTGTTCTGTAGCGTACCGTAGCTAAGCTCAGTCAAATGATTTTATAAGTTTCCCATTCTCTTTAGGGTGTTGCCTTGGACACCAGCAACTTGCCGATGGAGCCGCCCCCTCCCTACCCCCTTTACCAGCAAACCCAGCAGCCCCTGCAGCAGCAGCAGCATCAGCATCAGCAACCTCCTCCCCAGTCCCATCTGTCTATTCAGCAGAGCTCCCAGCATCCAGTGGTGCAGCAACGACCAACAGGTGGCCAACAGCAGCACCAGCAGCACCAGCCTGTGTCCCCACTGCAGAGCGTCCCGCTCGACTTTAATTCCAGTGCTGTGAGTTCCTATTGAAACATTAGTTGAAACAGGGAGCTGAGGAGAATAACTAATATTCAGCAGTTACAGACGCTGGTTATTCTTGGCTGAACAGGAAAACACTGAATCTTGTTTTTGCTTGCAGCACAACAGCATGGGGGCATTTTTTAATGATCCCTTTATGGAGCTGCAGTTTTCTGGACGTCAGTCCAAGTGTTCGTCCTATCAGGTAAAGATATGAGGAAGATCTCTCTAATTCCTATCTTGGTCATGTTTTGTCTTATAAACAGTGTAACAAATATTTTGTGTGTGTGTTTAAACAGCAGGATCAGTATAATATGTTGGAGAATGTCATGAGCTCTGTGGCAGGAGGGTTTGACCCTTCTTCCAACCTCTACTACTCCCAGGCTGCCCTCATGGGCTTGGGCGGTAGCCATGGCAACCTGCAAGACCACCTTCAGATGAGGCCCAATATGCTCTACTCTAATTGTGGAGGAGGAGTGCCCAACATTATCCTTACAGGTTGGGATGATCAAACAGCAGGTCGTTGTGAGTCATTAGGAGAATTTACCCTCTTCGTTTTTCATCCCTGTGCCCTGCTTTCAAAGCACAAACTCTGATTCTTAAAGGGGTCATATGATGCTGCTAAAAAGATTATTTTGTGTATTTGGTGTAATGAAATGTGTTTATGCGGTTTAAGGTTAAAAAAACACATTATTTTCCACATACTGTACATTATTGTTTCTCCTCTATGCCCCGCCTTTCTGAAACACGTCGATTTTT
>NW_015544154.1:869509-914338 GCF_001515605.1 Sinocyclocheilus anshuiensis
AAGGCCAAACAAAGTAGTTTCGCTTTCACAACGAAACACAGCGTCACACACGGTGGCCTAGAGTGAGCGGCGGCGGCCTAGAGTGAGCAGAGGCTGGGGGCTAGAGTGAGGAACGGCCGGAGGGCTAGAGTGAGCAGAGGCGGCGGATTCAACGAAGGAGTGTCCGGCGGGCTTGCGGCAACCACATGTGACGACCTCGGACTGGACTCCGCTTCGTCCACGGTGAAAGCCGATCCTGCGATCCACAGTGCAAAGTTGTAGTATTTCCTCAGCGACCAGCACGGATCAGCTCTAGGCATGACGAAGCATATATCGTCCTCTTTTGGAAGGCCAAAGTATTTTCGCTTTCACAACGAATCACACAGTGCCTTCACAACATGGCGGCGGCGGCAACAATACTACAATGAGAATAAAAGTTACGCCTTCTTTCTTTGCGTGAACATTTGGGTGGCATTATGCAAATCTTCCCACATAGTGACATAGACATGTGGGGGCGTGTTAGAATGAGCCGTTTTAGGTAGGCGTGGCTGACTCTTTTATAAAGAATATCTCTTTGGATTTGAGACTTTAGTCTTTGCAACTTTACAGATCTTCTTTATGCACCAAGAGCTTGTAACACTCCAAAGAGAAAGGAAAAATTTAAATCGCATCATATGACCCCTTTAAAATGAGTTTCATTCATGGACTCTTGTTTTATGTAACTGCCAATAAAATGTAAATGGCAAAAAAATAGGAAATGTCACATTCAATAGATATGCTAGTGGGACTTTCATCTAGTCGTCCAACAGCTGACTACAGTGTCTTCCATATTATTATGCAAGTGACATATAAGTAGAATTTCAGTAAAATAAACATTCAGATTTTTTGTTTTAATAGAAAGTGTTTGTTTATTTCTCATATTTTTTTTAGATAACTGGTATCAGTCTCATGCAGGTTTGGTAAATAGTTTGCCTGGTCTTCTTAGGTAAATGGTGAACCTACTTAAAGAGGTTGTTCCAAATTATTAAGCAAGTCACGTTTCTCATGCAATCTGGTGAGGAAGAAAGATCTTTCTGAAGATGGAAATCGTGAAACAACTAATATTTTGTGAAAACTGAATAGAGATTATCGAACTGTCAAAATATTTCTGAGTGAATCAGAACAAAATAACTCGATCAGATAAAGGCTTTTAGGGAAGGTTTCTGTCAAACTAATTAATTGTATTAAAAGGGCAGCTGTAAAAAGCTTGTTGAGCAGCAAGCAGGTATTTGAAGCTTCTGGTGTCTCTGGAGTATCAAGAACCTCTCCATGCAGGCTGGCAGTTGTGCATAAAGCTGCATTTCAGTATTCCCCTAACAAAAGCAAACAAAGCTCATGCTTTTGCATGAGAACTGTGACTTGCTTAATAATGCAGAACATCCTCTTTAAGGAGGTTCTCCATTTACCTAAGAAGACCTGGCAAACTCGTTACAAAATCTGTCTGAGATTTATACCAGCTATCTATAAAAAAAAAAGACACTTTCTATGAAAAAATAAAATCTGAATGTTTATTATACTGAAATCCCACTGATATGTCAATTGCATCATTTTTAACAGTGTTGTTTATATCATTTTTTTTTTTTTTTTGAGGTTTGGGGTCTGAAGGATTTTTTTATAATGTTTTTGAAAGAGTCTCTTATGCTGACCATTTATTTGATTTAAGAATACAGTAAAACGAGAATTTTTTTAAATATATTATTACAATGGAAATATCAAATTTTTATATGTTTAAAAATGTTATTAATTCCTGTGATGGCAAAGCTGAATTTTCAGTAGCAGAATTTACTCCAGTGTTCAAAACAAAGTTAAAAACAAATTTCATTTATCCTTGTTGAATAAAAGTATTACTTCTTCCAAAGAAAAAATAATAATTCTGGCTGATCCCAAACTTTGGAACAGTAGTGCATATATGAGCAAGAACATTTTGGCATCTCATTTAATATGTTTTGAGCTTCCCAACACAAGTGTTGCAGTCTTAAGATAGTATGTGAATTTAAAGATAGCAAAAATGGTATCTTGAGATGGCTATATTTTGTTCCATTCCATTGTTTTCATCTTGCTGAACATAATGCATTTTATGTAAATGCCCCAGAAGAAACGCATCCAATCGGGGCCACGTCAACCAAAAACCAGGTCGATTATATAGGTGGATTCCTTAAGGCCGATTAGTTGACTAGGCATTCAGGCAACCCACTGAAAACAAAAAATATGAAATATGAAACATCTTCTTTCACATCTCCTGTACTCACTCACGGTTCTGCTGTTTTTCGTCCTCTCTCAGACGACTCCAATCCCAGCCTCTCTAAGGACATCAGCAGTGTGTTGTCTGCAGTGCCAGAGTGTTTTGACTCAGAGGGAATTTTTCCACTGGAGGATGAACTACGTATTGAGCCGCTCAGTTTGGATGGACTGAGCATGCTCAGTGACCCCGATATGGTCCTCCCTGACCCCTCAGTAGAGGACAGCTTTCGCAGCGACAGACTTTGAAGAGCCACATCATGCATGTATACATTCATACAAACAAGTCCACGAACGTGACGACTAAAGCACAGAACCTATAGCACTCAGATTTCTATAAACATAAAAAGATCTTTACATTTTCTTAAACACAAAGCACATGCATAAACACTACATGTTGATATAAAGTGAATCATCATGCTCGCATGAGTCACCCAGACGCCGTCTCTCAGTGGCCGCCATTGCTCAGCATGCTCCATCTGCCTCCCAAGACACCGATCATCACTCAACAGATGTGTGAAACCAATCTGGATGCTTCGCACGTGCTTTGACCTGTAAAGACAATGAAACAAACAAATATGCATGAACACATGAACCTGCCGTGTATCTACTCCTTGTGCCGAGTGACAATCATGACACCGAAGCCATAGCAATGCCAAACCTATAGCTGGATCGGCTATTGCATTGCTGGTCTAATTCAAAGCCATGCAACCAAAACAAAATGAATGTGCTTGTTTTACACATTGCTTTTGGATGTTATCAGTAGGTCACACCAGCTTTCAATAACATTTCGGTAGCAGCAAATGGATGGGACCTTCCTGAATGTGGAGACGGTGTAAAGATGACAATATGACGTGTTATGGAACAGAAGTAGCCGACAGCCGGCCTAATAACAGCCCATATTGATGCACCAAATGCTGTGATATGAGACACCAGCAGGATGGGTTTAGCCTTCCCCCCTCGCCACACCACCCGAACTCTGTTTCAGTACCAAGACCAGAACATGTTCGGTGTAATGAACCGTCTGGCTCGGGCTACTGAGTAGCAGACACATTTAAACTAACCAACAGTCTCTGGTGTCACTGCCTGAAGTTTAGAACTAAGCTAACCGCATGATAATGCTGTGCGACAGGTTTTCAATCAGCGTTTCAGCGATCACTTTGCTGGCCCGTAGATGAGCCAAAGCCACTCATACACGCTCCAGGCTGTGAAAACTCAGTCCGTCCTTTAGAATGTGGCCAGTGCCCCTTATTCAAATGACAGGAGATGAGAATTCAATTAATTATACCTCTCTTCCTGCACAGTGACGTACTATAAAGAGAGGGGAAGTGTAGATGATGTGTATAGAGCATTATTTTGCATATTTTTTGTATAAAAAGAAAAAAACGATAAAAGAGAGCTTTGCCACATATATATATATATATATATATATATATATATATATATATATATATATATATATATATATATATATATATATATATATATATATATATATATATATATATATATATATATATATATATATATATATATATATATATATATATATATATATATATATATATATATATATATATATATATATATATATATATATATATATATATATATATATATATATATATATATATATATATATATATATATATATATATATATATATATATATATATATATATATATATATATATATATATATATATATATATATATATATATATATATATATATATATATATATATATATATATATATATATATATATATATATATATATATATATATATATATATATATATATATATATATATATATATATATATATATATATATATATATATATATATATATATATATATATATATATATATATATATATATATATATATATATATATATATATATATATATATATATATATATATATATATATATATATATATATATATATATATATATATATATATATATATATATATATATATATATATATATATATATATATATATATATATATATATATATATATATATATATATATATATATATATATATATATATATATATATATATATATATATATATATATATATATATATATATATATATATATATATATATATATATATATATATATATATATATATATATATATATATATATATATATATATATATATATATATATATATATATATATATATATATATATATATATATATATATATATATATATATATATATATATATATATATATATATATATATATATATATATATATATATATATATATATATATATATATATATATATATATATATATATATATATATATATATATATATATATATATATATATATATATATATATATATATATATATATATATATATATATATATATATATATATATATATATATATATATATATATATATATATATATATATATATATATATATATATATATATATATATATATATATATATATATATATATATATATATATATATATATATATATATATATATATATATATATATATATATATATATATATATATATATATATATATATATATATATATATATATATATATATATATATATATATATATATATATATATATATATATATATATATATATATATATATATATATATATATATATATATATATATATATATATATATATATATATATATATATATATATATATATATATATATATATATATATATATATATATATATATATATATATATATATATATATATATATATATATATATATATATATATATATATATATATATATATATATATATATATATATATATATATATATATATATATATATATATATATATATATATATATATATATATATATATATATATATATATATATATATATATATATATATATATATATATATATATATATATATATATATATATATATATATATATATATATATATATATATATATATATATATATATATATATATATATATATATATATATATATATATATATATATATATATATATATATATATATATATATATATATATATATATATATATATATATATATATATATATATATATATATATATATATATATATATATATATATATATATATATATATATATATATATATATATATATATATATATATATATATATATATATATATATATATATATATATATATATATATATATATATATATATATATATATATATATATATATATATATATATATATATATATATATATATATATATATATATATATATATATATATATATATATATATATATATATATATATATATATATATATATATATATATATATATATATATATATATATATATATATATATATATATATATATATATATATATATATATATATATATATATATATATATATATATATATATATATATATATATATATATATATATATATATATATATATATATATATATATATATATATATATATATATATATATATATATATATATATATATATATATATATATATATATATATATATATATATATATATATATATATATATATATATATATATATATATATATATATATATATATATATATATATATATATATATATATATATATATATATATATATATATATATATATATATATATATATATATATATATATATATATATATATATATATATATATATATATATATATATATATATATATATATATATATATATATATATATATATATATATATATATATATATATATATATATATATATATATATATATATATATATATATATATATATATATATATATATATATATATATATATATATATATATATATATATATATATATATATATATATATATATATATATATATATATATATATATATATATATATATATATATATATATATATATATATATATATATATATATATATATATATATATATATATATATATATATATATATATATATATATATATATATATATATATATATATATATATATATATATATATATATATATATATATATATATATATATATATATATATATATATATATATATATATATATATATATATATATATATATATATATATATATATATATATATATATATATATATATATATATATATATATATATATATATATATATATATATATATATATATATATATATATATATATATATATATATATATATATATATATATATATATATATATATATATATATATATATATATATATATATATATATATATATATATATATATATATATATATATATATATATATATATATATATATATATATATATATATATATATATATATATATATATATATATATATATATATATATATATATATATATATATATATATATATATATATATATATATATATATATATATATATATATATATATATATATATATATATATATATATATATATATATATATATATATATATATATATATATATATATATATATATATATATATATATATATATATATATATATATATATATATATATATATATATATATATATATATATATATATATATATATATATATATATATATATATATATATATATATATATATATATATATATATATATATATATATATATATATATATATATATATATATATATATATATATATATATATATATATATATATATATATATATATATATATATATATATATATGCCTCACAATTTTCTCACTAGAATGTATTTTTGAAACAGAAAAAGGGCAAACTGTTTACAAAGATACTACAAATTGTGAGTAGGCGCTGAAATTTTTATGATTTTGGTATAAATCTAAAAGAAAAAAAAACATTTGTATTTCGCTGATATTGATCCAGTCCATAGTTAGCGAATAGAAGCTTTGGCTATGCAGAACTTTAGCACAGGACTGTCTCAGACGGCAGGAACAATCTAGACCATAAAAAGGAACTGTTTTACTTGTATATTTACTATATCTTTGTGCTTATTTCAGATTTTATACAGACTTGTAATGCGGCTTCTAATATGTCAGTTGTATTTGTACTTGTTAATCTGTTCATGTTCTCTCCCTTTGAACTTTTGTTGTGGACATCTTCTTTCGTGAACATTTGTTGTGAAGGTATTTCTCACTGTTGTTCAGCATGGGCCCTCTCTCTGCAGCTCTGATCCTTGTGAGGGGTTTTTACGAGAAAAAAAAAAAATAACACTTTGGGATTTTAAAATGTTTTTAAAAGGTGTGATTTGTGGACTTGGGGCATATGTATCATTGTTATTGCTCATGTTGAAGTTTGCACTGATCTGAACAAAATTGATCTTTTGATTTTAAGCAGTAGTTTTTATTTTGGTGAAAATGTTATTTGCGATGACGCAAACACGTCTGCTTTTTTGAGGGCTCTTGCCTTTTCTCGGCATGTTATGCATGTGAAGACTTTGAAATGAATGCAGTATATTTTGTGAATGATTAGATTCAAATTACCAAATATTCTGAGATGAAGAAAGATGTCTAAATATAGTTCAGGAATGTAATTTTTTTTCACCATATCGTGAGTAATTTTATGCCCATCTCTTGCCTCTTGACTGCCAGATCTGGGCAAAATGTTCCCAGATTCCCAGAGAAACGGTTATAACCAAAATCCAGAAATCCAAAACACACTCTTCTATCTGTGTTGTTATCTGTGTAGCTTTCTATTCCACTTCCACAGGTTGGTAATAGAAAGCAAAAACAACGTTATCTGTGTGCCATGTCCACAATTTTTTTGTTTTTGCTATGTATTTTTGCATTCATCCAGGTCATTACAGAGTTTTGAGTTCAAAACCATCTTGTTGGTCAAATCAATCAAGTCGCTTTTACTAAAATTCTTCCTCTTTTTGTTGTGCATTGTTCATTGTGGTCCAAGTAAGCGAGAAGAGAGAATGATTGACACAAGCAGAGACTTAGGGTGTGGTGACATTAGCAAAATTTCGTGGGTAAAAAAGGTTCATTGTATATTGTCAATGGTGGAGCGACGTATGAAGCACAGAAGTCACTTTCAAACCAGTTTTCTGTTGGTCAGTGTGGCGAATCTGTGTGACGAAATTGAACCTACTGCAAAATCGACATTTGAAAACTTTTGCTGAAAATTCCCAATTGCATAGATTTCTGTTGAAATGACTGGATTTAGCCCACGAAAATTAGCCGAACAACGTTAATGTGAACCACACTATAAACCCCTGGATCTAATCTTTGATAAATCTGGTCCCCCATGTGCAAAAGGCAGAACCAGATTTGACTTTCACCCCCTGCAGCTGCAGTTTTTTTTTTGTTTTTGTTTTGTAACATTGTTCTTTAGCTGTGTTAGGACCTATTTTAAGAGAACATAATGTTTAAGAGGGTTGCAGACAGAAGCGCTGGGCTGTTGAGCATGTTTTGCTGCATCCCGTTTCTGCAAAAAAAAAGTCTCTCTCTTTATATAAATAACATCTTTTTTTCGTCTCAATTGTGTCATCTTCTCAGTTAACTTTTGACATTTTTCATGAATATTAACAGTGGCATCATATTTTATAGTCTTCGGTGGTTTCATTGGGTCTGATGGTTTGTTTCTGCCTCAGATGACATGAGAGTCTGTTCCCATCATTCATTCTCTCTCTCTGGAAGGAGTTTTTATCTTCTGCCTTATTCTTGCTCTTGACCACCTGCTGTCCCTCTGAGTGTACGGTGATACTCTCTTTAATTTTTCCCCCTGTATTCCAGGCCCTGTGCTCTAATGGAAAAAAAAGGTGTTTACTGGCTTTTTTAAATGTAGTCTTCATAACAAGATATTAGTTGTTTCTTCTGTTTATAGAAGGAATTCTTTTTTTCTTTATGTTTTTGTTGTTGTTTTTTTGTCACCTTTAAAAAAATGTACAGTTATATTATTTAAAAAATATTTTCATGTCCACTAGTGTTACTTCCTTTTTTTTGTAATATGCCATATTAAAATCTTTCTTTTTGTGATATTACAGATGTACTAAACCGGTGGGTTTCAATCCCAAACCTAGGGACCCACAGCACTGCAAATTTTGTATGTCTTCCTTATTTAACACACGTGATTGAGATCATCAGCAGAGATCCATGAGAGATGTAGGCTACAAAATACACAGTGCTGTGAGTCCCCAGAACCCAGACTGAAAACCTCTGTATTACGCCACAAGGCGTTTGGTTTGTGAAGTATATTATAGTGCTTTCCTTTGATTTAATATAAACAAATAAAACTCTTTACTGGCTCAGACATCTGCTGTGGACTTTCATTCCTGTGACATCAACTTTCTGGTGTCAGCCATTTTCTCTCCACTTGATGTCTTTTTTATGCTAAACCACTAGATGGAGGCAGCTTGTGCCATTTGTAGATAAAGTACTAAAGGCAATGGATGCAGAAAAATTACTTGAAAGATGGTTCATTTTGCACAAAATGATCGGGTAAAATAAACAAATAACAATAAAAAACGCTATGCTAATGTAAGTAGTAAGAACCCCTGAACCTTAACAATTAAAAATTATAGTTCACCCAGAAATTGAAATTGTGTCATTATTTACTCGCCCCCATGCCATTCCAAACCTGTATGTATTGTACACAAAAGAAGATATTTTGAAAAGTATTAGTAACCAAAGAAGAAAAGTATTAGTACAGAAGAAAGAGTCATTCAGGTTTGGAAGGACGTGCGGAGAAATAAATGATGACAGATTTTTATGGTACAGTATATGCAGCACTCTTGTTAACTGCATTGTTAGCATGTTGTGAAAAATGTAAGAAACACTCAATGAAGGTTTGAATTCCTGTGCATCCAGATGAAATCTTATCTGCTTTGACTTCGTTGATCATCTAGCCTCTGGTATCTGGTAATACATAGCATGACACCATTAGATATTATACAGTGCTGGTACAAACCAAAGTGGGCTGGTGCTGTATAGATGTTTTTATAATGTGTGAACAATCTGTCTGGTTCTAATGCAGCAAAGCGTGAAACATGTCTCAAATATGTGGAGATGCCCTGGCAAGCCTTTCATTACTGTGATCCCTTACTCACGATAATAGATTTTAAAACGCAGCTAGCCTAGTAATAACATGTTGGACAGCAGTGAGAGGAAGAACATGATAAGAGCATGCTAATCTCTTTCACCGCTGGAATTCACATAAACTCTTGTAAGGCCAGCTATCGCTTCCTCCACCCCTGTTTACTGAAGCCAAGCTGAATTTTCTTTCATTTGTTTGTGTCTTAATTAAAAGGAACAAACTGAGTCAGGATACTGTGGTCAGAGCAGTGATCACCCATGGCCTTTTAATATGACTGTTTGCTGTGTGCTAGATATTATATATATATATATATATATATTTATTTATTTATTTTATTTATTTTTTTTTTAGTCAGTATGTTTTTTTTTCATCGAGCCTGTTCGTTCAGATTGGGTGCTAACTAGGTTTTTGGTAGCGATTATATTATATACCAAACGGGGCCAGCTGTAAACTTCCAGGGTGGCAATAAGTCTTAAAACATAAATAATTTAGTTATATTAACAATCTTAATTAAAATGTAAAAAAAACCCACTACAAATAAAGATGTACAACATTAAACTGACATTATATTTTTGAGTTTGTTTTATTTCATCAGAACTACCAGAGATACTAGATTAGAGGGCTTTGATTGAATATTGTTTTGGAATCACTGATATATAATGTGTCAATAATCAGAGGGAGTGAGATTTAATTGACAAATTTCAGGTGCTAAACTACACTTTCCGCTTTTGATTCCCACCCAGCAGGCCACGTTTTTATTTGTTTGAACACAGGATTTGACGTCCGAAGACCAAAATTCAGTGTCAGGACAATGTCTAATGCCAATATCAATTTGACATAGAATACTGACAGAAGCTGATGTTGATATTTTGCTGGTTTTACAAATTTGTCCAATGTCCAACATTGGAGTCCAAAGTCTTTCTTACCTTCCCTTACCAAAAAGTAGTATACTTCAAGCTTATCTTATTAAGTATACTTAAGTAAAGTTCAAGTGTATTTTTAAGTATACTTTATGTAGTAAGTATACAAATATCAGTGTACTAGTAGTATACTTGCAAGTGTACTATTTCAATACACCTTGGGACTAAATTGGCCCACTTTCTAGTATATAAAAGTATACTTTAAGTATAACAGTAGTAAACTTTGAGTACACAACTAGTTTACATAAATGTTTTTAGCTTGTACTACAATTATACTAAAAGTTAACTTATAGGTATACTGATAGTTTACTAATTAAATACTTGTAGTAGCATTTTTAGTACACTTTGAAGTATAGTCTCAGTAAATTACTAGTTTAGTAGATTTATACTGAAAGTACACTCGTAAAATTTTTTAAGTGAACTTTGTCATACTTTAAGTATACTACTATGTCCCTGTTAGGTATTAATTTGTATATATTTTGTTATATGAATATCTGAACATACAAAACATCAAAAGAAAGAACAGGGTATCTGCTTGTAAACCGAAACATTTTATTCTAGCTTCATGCATTCTTTTTTAAACACTTGAATTGTGGGCAAGTTTCATAAAAAATAAAGTAATAAACAACATTTTGAACAAAAAGCTGAAAAAAGAATATGAATTGGATTCAGAATGATAATCAAAACGTAGATAAAGTCGATCAACACCCCAAAGCTTGACAGTTGATAATCAAAACGTAGATGGAGTCGATCAACACCCCAAAGCATGACAGTCATTATTACCTCTTCATGGGTCGACATTTTATTCCTTAACGTTACACAGTTTTGATGCTGTTTTATGTCTGATGATCTTGTTAGATTACATGTGGAAGCATCTGTTGTTTCGGTTTCTTCTTCTTCTTTTTTTTGGAAATTCTGTACAGAAGGTGTGTACATAGGTTCCCCTACCATATAATAATGAAAACAGGGATTCTAGGAGCACAAGTATAGCTCAAATATATTTTATTTTCTCTAAGTATGTCAAGTATACTTAAATGTTATTTTAAGTGTATTTCTGAGAAGTACATAAAGCCCATTTCTGAGAAGTACATAAAAAGTAGACTATAAGTATACTTTCCTATTTTTAGTTTAAAAGAAGTATACTAATAGCACACTTGAATAAACTTCTTCTTCGTAAGGGTTATTATAACATCCAGTGTTTGTGGGGCTCTTTCCATTCATTTTTGCTGTATAAGGAATCTCCAGAGATGTTTTATACAGCTCACTCCTTTAAGTTCTTTCTGTTATCTACATCCAGGGTGCTTTTAATCATGTTTACATCCTAGAGCTTAATTCTCTTAATTGCAGCTAGATAAAATACCATTCTCATCTCAAGTAGAGTGAGAGAATTAAAATATTGAGAAAATGTTTATTTTCATTGCTAAGTGATGTGATTAATCTACAGTCAATCTAAAGGCTCAGTTTTAAATGCTTCAGTTTTTTTGTTGTTGTTGTTTTTTCATTTTTTCCAGAATGGTGGATACCATCCCCTTGCATGTCCCTTCTTAGTTTAATGAATGGTTCAATTAAGTTATTTTGTTATTATTTAGGGAGGATGTCAGCAACTCATTGTCCTGGAGAGGAGACTAAACACATCAGTTCAATGTGTTCTGATTGATTAAATCTAAATAGCTTAAAATCACACATTCAAAGTATCCAGACCATTTTCTTTCTTACTAATTCTTATATTTTGTTTTTGTAGATAACCGCACACACCTCAACCCTCACTGGGCTTGTTAAATCAGTTCAAACCCTTGGGATGTGTGCTGTAGGGATTTAGCCGAGTTCTTTTGGCAGCTTTTCTTACTTTATACTCACTATTGCTTTGCCTCATTTTGCCCTTAGCTTTCAGCTCTCTGCTGATTTGTTTTAATTCTCACTGCATTTCAAACTTTAAGGTTGACTGTGTTCTCCACTGAAGTACTAGCTTTTTTCTTCAGATAGCTTCTCCATCCTCTCAGGTTTCTTTTGTACAGTCATCTCTGATAATTCTTGATATATTTTGCTGTCACAACTTCCTCATTATATTTCTAATTTGTTAAACTGTTAAATCCAGTTAAATGTGATGTGGATTTAAAAGGTGTAAACTGTGTATGATTTACCGTATATACGACTGTGGAATCTTTACTGTATTTAATACCAATGCTGTTTGTCAGTTCACTTATCTGGGAAACTGAAACCGGCGCTACATTCATGTTTCTCACATAAAAGTAACTCACTCTCTCTTGTTTCATACAAGACCAACTGACACCAGCTTGCAACTCAAGTTATTGACATACTGTAAATGACCTTAGACAACTTCAGAATTAATACTACTGTAATATTGAAGTTTTTATCTTTTTGCTATGCTGACAGTTTTGAACATTGTAATGGACTATTTTTTCTCAGTAGAAACTTTAAGATAATATACAGGTAAATTTATAATAAATTATAATTTCAACTCAAAATCAATATTGCATTTCCCCATATTTATTTAGTTGGTAAAAAAGCCATGTAATAGGCAGGATAATGTGCACTCAAGACAGTTATTATTGCAAAATAAACATGACGAGGTGATCAGAAACCCTAGTGTAGTGGATCTCTTACATATTGTTAATTTGTGACTGACTTGAGTGAATCAATGTGCTCTGTGGTTCATTGTTACCATTATTCAGCTTTAAAGGGACTTCACTGCATCACTGACTTAAAGGAGGTTTGATCATGGCTAATTATTCAGTCTAGCTGGACTAATTTTGAACTTGTTGCAGGTCCTCTGAAATCTGTGTTTTTCCTGATGAATGTCTCGTTCTTCTTAGAAGTCTGGGAAGTAAGTAAGCAAGAGCTGATTTACGTCCACTTCCCGGACACACTACAGGTTTCGTCATTCATTTGCCACCCAGTATTATAAACAAAGGGGTGAGAACCTTTTCCACAGGTCATTCAGAAACTGTGTGTGGACATGACTGCTTTTTTTTCAGACTTCTGTTTCATTCTCAATAGTATCCAAAAAAAAAGTACTGTGTTTGTGACTGTTAGCTCAACACACAGTAACAACAGCAAGTCCATTAATAACTTTTATTTCAAACAGCAACACTCACTGGCATAAATTTAGCAGTCATCCAGCTGCTTCTGGGTTCTTGGATTACAATATATTGGCTTAGTGGTACCAGAAATAGCCAACACTGATGTAGGATCAGCTAACAACCACAAAAATAATTCCCTGGAAGTGCTTGCAGTTGTGTACTTAATACTAAATTTAACTGATATTTATGGGAAATAAATTAAATTGAAAGATGTTACTTTCCTAAGATAATCAATCCAGTTGGACATGACTGCTTTTTTTTCAGACTTCTGTTTCATTCTCAATAGTATCCAAAAAAAAAAGTACTGTGTTTGTGACTGTTAGCTCAACACACAGTAACAACAGCAAGTCCATTAATAACTTTTATTTCAAACAGCAACACTCACTGGCATAAATTTAGCAGTCATCCAGCTGCTTCTGGGTTCTTGGATTACAATATATTGGCTTAGTGGTACCAGAAATAGCCAACACTGATGTAGGATCAGCTAACAACCACAAAAATAATTCCCTGGAAGTGCTTGCAGTTGTGTACTTAATACTAAATTTAACTGATATTTATGGGAAATAAATTAAATTGAAAGATGTTACTTTCCTAAGATAATCAATCCAGTTATCTGTTAAAGATTTTTACTTTTGTGGTTTGCTAAATTCTTTCTTTGTAGGAAGTCCACTTCATTTCATGCTAGCATTGTTACAGGTCTTGCATGTTATGACAAAACAGGCAGATTTAACCCATTATTGTGATTAAGATACAGCCAACTGAACTGACCAACATGCTAACAGAGGATCATCTCGCACAAAAGTGTCTACAGACACAAACACTGATACTGTGTAATCATTGACTTGACCTTTTGTTGAGTCAGAGCACAGCTGTGTTTAAACACTGTTTTATGAAGATACTCAGAAGCCGTTTATTCACCCCAATCTCCTCAGGTCCCCTTCCTTTCCTGTATGTCAGACTACTGTGTTTCTCAAGGACCTCACATAAGAAAATGTGGTGGAATGGCTGAACTTGTGTTTATTTGTCCTAGAGTGTTATCAGTAAATCTCTGTACAAAGATGCCTGATATAATCAGTGATAAAATCAAGGAGGGGAACTCCATAGTTTATCATGACAACTCTTGGGATATAGTTTGCACAGCCATGCTGCTGTGAGCATGTAGCCATGGCACTGCAGTGCAAATAGCATACAAGAAATTACCCATAGCAGATCTGGACAGGTGGAGCTGGGGGAGGTGGAGGGTTTCAAAGGAACTCTGCACTGCAGGACCAGGGGTGTGTTCCACTTTGCTTTTAGACACACACTCACAAACTTCCCTAAGCACTTCTTTTCTGTGCAGTCTCCACCTCCACTAAAGTGCGTTCCACTTGACTGAGGGAACAAGTCACCTAATATAGCATGTATACTTCATGCAGCTCCATATAACACAATGCAACATCTGCTGCCCTCTGGGCTTTCACACTGTGAGATTATTCCAGCTACTAAGCAGCTGTTCTATATTTTAAGCTTTAGCTGATGATTCTCTGAGATTTCATTCCAAATCACTCAGCTGTTTACATTGTGATGAGCAGAGCCTCCTATGAAATACCTGCTGGGTCAAAATAGTTGACGTGCTTGTTAATTTTCCTATTAAACTCAATTTAAGTCAGAACATTGTTTGGGGTAAGTGCTCTCTGAGCTAAAAGATGTCATGTAACGATCTGTCAACACACAATTAGTGGATTTCTGTTCCTCACTACTAGGAATGAAGCATGCCTTCTTGTTGTCCCTTGTTTGTAAAGCTTAAATATTATGCATTTTGAGAGGGAATAATAGAAAGAACACCTGCCTATAATATTAGTAGCTGTTACCTGTCAAACATCCACCACATCTGGCATAAACCATTTAGAGCAGCTGTCATAAGTGAAGTGTACAGGAGGGAGTCAATCCTCCAGAGACATGTTATCATCAACTCTCATACATTTGAGCTATCTGGCTCACAAGGCCTATCGCAAAATAGCCCTCACCATGCAGTCATTCCACTCTCGCATACCTAACTGCACACGGAATGGATTCATTTGCACTGTGGGATACATCACTACTGCCACTAATAAACAGCGTGCAAGTTGAAGGCTAGTCAGGTTGCCAGGGCAACTATTAAACTTTGCACTTGCTGAATACAGAAGAGTTGTGTACAGATATATCTTCATCAAGAGATAATGTGTAAACTGGCTGCTGTTTGTATATCATACACAGCAGTCATATATGCTTGAATGTGATGCTTGTATATGGAGTGATTTATGTGTTTAGATGTCTCTTCATTAGACTTTTGCACTCATGACCTGGAGAAATAAACAATGAATAAAAATATGAAAGTATATACACACACAAGTGAAGGTGAACAAACCAGAAGATGCACTGTGGTCTGTTCACTGCAGCATCTGCTATCATTAAGGACACCGCTGGGACTGCTTGTCAAACATGTTGTTGAGCAATCGCACAAATCTCCATCAAATCAATGAATGACTGTTTTTACAATTGAAATATGTATGCTTGAATGCAATACAATTTAAAAATGCTGACTGTGATCTTCATATCTATATAGAGATTAAAGTGAAAAAATTAAAAACCCCAAAATCATCGTCATTCCCTCACCCTGAAGTTGTTCCAAACCTGTATGAGTTTCTTTTTTTCTGTTGAACACAGAAGATATTTTGAAGAATGATGGTAACCACACAGTTGCTGGTTACCAACATTCTTCAAAAAATCTTCTTTTGTGTTCAACAGAAATTTATACAGGTTTGGAACAATTTCAGGCTGAGGAAATGACAAAATTTTCATTTTTGGGTGAACTATCCCTTTCAGTGGCTGTGAATCAGAGGTTGACTATGTTCATTGAGGAGCATAAAGATGTGGTACACTTGCTAAAGACATTTCTCTGCAAGCTGAAACTTGCCATTCGAGGCTCTGGGGCACTTTATCATCATGCTCTGGTAAAGTGCTTAGTAGAGTTGGCATTGCTTTCTTTTCTTTTTTTAATGAAAGAACCAAAGACAAGAGACATAACATCGCCTGGGTCTGTGGTTTGTATGTGATGATCCATTGCAGCTGATATGGAGTTATTTTAGGGACTGTTTCCATGGCCAAGGTTGGAGTCTGCAGGAGAGCTCAATATAACCACAGCTACTTGTTGAGAAAGTCATTGTCAGTGTGATATTTCTAAACATCTAGAAAACAGTAACAAATTTCCAATAATTTGTATCATATCTGCCTTTTGTCATCCACAACATGAAGAATGTTTCAAACAACACTTCAATAACTACACAGGTTATCTTACCATTATGTTTAGACATGATTGCTGCTGAGCGATTTTCCTTCCATCAGTAACGGACAGTATTGATAAAATCTCAATATGTATTCCTGTTGTTTCACTAATAGAGTTATATGTCACATGAAGATCACCTAAACGTATTTTGTTTTGAAAGCCCAACTGTGCCAGCAGTGCCAAAAGACAAGTTGACTTCCACAAGACCAGCCTCAACAGATTGAGCCTTGAAAATTACCTATAGAAAATCCATTTAAAAAGTTAATCCCTCTGGAAGTTGTTTTATAATTCATAGTCTGATGGCATGCACATCTTTCAATTTATTTAAACATTCTGTAACTTAAAGGTCCCCTGAAATGCTTAGAAACACGCAGCGTTACTCTGTGTTGACGTCATTTTAACTGAAACAGGAAGACAGGGCGGGACATATCAAGCAGCCCCGCCCCTTTTTAAAATAGCCAATAGCGTTCGTTTATATCACAGCTTGGGCTAGAGTCGTTCGGAGCCGTTGAGCTCCGTAAAGCTGCATTTGACAGGGTATGCCAGCCACAATCTCATCCATATTGCTATAAAATATAGCATTCTGTGTAGAATTCAAATAGCTCCGATACATTTTGTGGCACTCGCGCATGTGAACCGCGTGACACAGCGCGAAACCAGACTTCTTTTTTTCCTCAATGGAAAGCATATTTACACTGTTTGAATCGTTCCCTGTCCCCTATATAGTGCACTACGTGCCATTCACTGTACAGAAAATACTAATTCTGTGGACAAGTGACCGATTTCAGCCGCGGTTTCAGCGTCTATTTATAGTGTAGGGGGCGGGCGCTTCGGATTCTAGAGAGCATTTGATTGGACAGAAAGTTTGATGAGAAACTGAAGTACGATGTGACGTCAAAAAAATCGTTGAGCCGTTTTGACTGAAGTGACGAACTGCCAGCTTTGAATGCTTATATCTTCTAAATGCGGATTTTGTCACTGTTTTGGAGCACACTGCCTTATAGATAACCTTAAGACTAACATATTGATACTAACACCCAGAAAACTTTAATTTTGATTTCATGAGGACTTTAAGGCTCACAATACAAGGACAATTTATTACATGCATGAACTACAGCTACTGGAGCATTTACAATCTGGATTGGGCAACATTCCGTTTAAGAGGGGCGTGTTTACTAGTTTTTCATCGGAATGTAGGCACACACTGGGCTGAGCTTCAGGTGAACGCGGCGGCACGCAAAGCTGCGGCTCTCATTCACATTAATACAAACTCTGGCTGGCGTAGTTTATTTACATACGCCGGATCATCACAGACGCTGCTTTTTGACGGGTAACTCACTACTACTTTATTATGCGTGCAGCGTTTATATATGTTTTGTTTGTCATCTGAAATCATTTTTACTCTCACAGAGGATGCTCTGTAGCCTAAAACGAAATGTGTACAGTCAAAAAAAAAAAAAAAAAATCATTATGATGTAGCTTCATCTTTTCCCTCTTGCCACAATAATTTCTGTCATTTCTAATTAGAGTTTCGACTTGGTTTTCTTTATCAGTAATTACACTCAAAGTGGTTTATGTTACCTTGATTTTACTGGGGGAAAAAGGCAGCAATTAAACGTGATTTAACTTAACGATAATATATTATGCTAATATATAGAAATGTTGTTGTTGTTATTGTTATTATTATTATCAAGAAAATATATCCTGTTGAGTTTTTGGATGTAATGACACATGACGTTTGTGCAACGATAACATTAGGACAAACGCAATATTATATCTCTTCTCAGATGATATTCAGCGCCTGATGTGAATCTGAAACAGAATGTGAAATCTACAGGAGGACCAAGTGTCCTGATCGAAGAGCCGTTATTTTCTCTCAAGGAACACGGATGTCGTGTGTGCTGAGAGGCTCAGGTAGAGTTCACAGAAAGCCACATGAAGACAGCAGATCTGAAGTCTTATAACCAGACCTTCCTGTGAGATCGGACGCTGGACACTCTGATATGAAACTGAAAGCGATTCAGAGGTTTGCTCTATGAAACAGCACCTTGGAAAGTGAGAAGGACCGTAATGTAAATAAGCGGGGACGACGTGAAGTAGCCTATATTTACTTTCAATGATTCTTTTTTTATTCAGGATTATGTAGGATTCAGGTAATCCTCTTTGGGTTCTTCGTGTTTGAAACTTCAGGAAAAGTACCCAGCAGGGGAAACACTTGTGAAACATGGATGCAATTAGGTTTCCCGATTTTTTTGATGATAAAAACCACTGGGATCACACATCTCGTGGTCTTTACTTTATCAGATGAGTCCAGTTTCAGATCTCAAAAAGTTATTTTGTGACACCTGACGAAGACCTAAAATGCAGAAGGCAAACAACAGGTATGTGGATCATGCTCCTCTACTGTGAGGGGAAACACGTTGATGATTTTATTGTATTGCTGAAGGGAAGATGGAAAAGAACAAAGAAAACAACCTGGGACAGACTCGAGTCCTTAAGATCTATGGGTCATTGACGTAATGATTACAAAAATTATATTATTATTTGATGCTTACCTTTTAAATTTAGTTAAAATGCACCAACACAGGGAGCCATTTTTTTTTTGTCATGTGACCCTTTGAAAACTATATATTTCAAACATTTTTAATTTTTATCATCTCAGACATCCTCATTTGCTTTATTTGTTGCAATTGAATTATACAAAGCTACATTTTATTTCAGTCACAGTTACTTTGCAAGTGTTATAGTGTTATTGTTCAACATTTTTATTATCAGTTTCAATCAGTTAAAATCATTATTAATGATAAAGTCATATTGTTTTTTTTTTTTTTTATCACATTTTCATGACAGGCATAGGTTTATGTTCTTACCTTCAGGCTATAGCAGTCAAAACCATCTAAATGAACATCATTATTGTCTTTTAACTATAGACCTTTTGACCCTTGACCTTGCTAATAAACTGAGCTAATATGCTAAACTGTTGAGTGCAGGTTGGACTGTTGAGAATTTTATTTTAGATAATCATGATGCATTACTTACAGTCTGTATCTCTTTTGATCGTGTTTATTCACAATGATTAGAGATGCACATGTAATCAAACGAACATGTATTTCATCATATTGCTCTTCTGAATCAGTTCTTAATGGGAGTGTATTGTTTATAACTGACCAGTGTCCACTCTGGGTTGCTATTAAAATAAGCCTCTTAGCCCATGTTCACAGAAGATTAGGAAGATGAACAATGTTTGTACACAAATGTATGATAGAGAAAGAAATACTGTGGCATGTTTACATGAGTTTACCCCTATAAACTTCTCAAATTTTGAATTCATAGGCATTACAACAATACAAAGAAGACAGTCGGGCTTTAGCAAAGCTGTAAAGAGTTTCTGAGAATCTGCTCCTTTGATGAGTCAATCGTTGTGTGGTCTCTTAGTATGCTGACCTCACTGCTGGGAGTCAGACTCATACTCTAAAAATGCACGTAAACATGTTTTCTCAGTGGCGGTGATTTCTCAATGTATAGGACACACCGTCACTATTTGTTGTCATTAATCAAGAGTCTTTGATGTAGAGCAGCAACACTTGTACAGTGAGCCCTGTAGTCCAGGCTCCAATTTAAAGTCAAATAGGGTGGTGTGTAAGACTTTGTGATTGACTTACATGATTTATTTTCTCTGTCTCCAGGAAACTGTCTCTGTGCCAGGCCCTCACCCTCATAACACTACTGATGTCTCCAAGTTGCCTGTCCTCTCTGCCTGTAAGATGTTCCCTATCCCATTATCCTTCTGTTTATAGACCATCTGCAACAGTAACTTTAATGTCCTGTCAGGCAGTTAAACTGAATTTTTAGGGACAAAAACAGTCAGTTGGGTATGCTCAGATCGGCAAGGCTCGCTGCCAAGGTTTTGCTCACTTTAACTAGAGTGCTGTCTTTCCTGTTGATTGCCAAGAGCGGAGCTTATTCAGAGCAACCAGGGCAGGATCACCTCAGGGGTTCAGAGACCGGGATGCCACCCTGTATTGTTTTGGATTTGCTGTTTATACACATTGCAGAAATTATCAGTTAAGAAGAACATGACATTTGGCTCATGCTCTCTCTTTGTTGTTCAGCCAAAAAAAAACAAAACAAAAAAATTCTGCCATCGTTTAGTCACACTCATTTAATTCCAAACCTGTATGATTTTTGTTCATCTTCAAGACAGAAATTAAAATGTTTTTAATGACACCTGAGAGATTTCTGTCCTTCCATTGAAAGTCCATTCATCCAAAACTTATGATAAAACTGTCAAGCAAGCATGTTTGAGCTTGCCTTTACCATATTTGATGATTTTTATGTATATGTGTGTTTTTAAATCTGTTCATCATATAAAGTGATTGTGTCTCTTCAAAAGACTTTTAAACCATTTGATTCATATGGATTACTTATGATGTCTCCACCAAAGCGTCAAAGTTTTGGTGGAATTAATTTTTCAGTGGAGGGACAGCAATCTCTCAGGTTTCATTCAAAATATCTTAATTTAGGAGTGACGAATGAACGTCTAATGAGTTTGGAATGACTTGATTTGAGTAAATGATGACAGACTTTTCATTTTTGGGTGATCTAGCCCTTTTAGTTTCACTGGTAGCTATAGGGAAAGCCTGCATGTACTACTCTGCCTTTGGTGCCTTCTAGACCTCACCCAGTCATTTTCCCAGCTTCTCTCCCAAGATCCAAGCTAGGTCTTGTCCACCAGTCATTATCATCTTCATTCCTCTGGAATGACTTTCACATCTCCTTTAAAGCAACACAAACAGGACCTATCGACAAGAAGCCAACAAGTTCATTTCAGAACTAGGAATTTCATTTTCAAAAACTCTTTCCAAGAATATACTTTTTTAAAATCTTGCCTTTGGGGGGAAGCTGGTGTTCTGAAGTTGAAAGGTCGATTTCATTAATCTGCCTTGCGTACGGGCCCCATGGCAGACTGTCATCAACACTAATTTGAGTCTTTGCTACGGTAATGAGGGCAGTTCCAGGTCATCCCAGTATTGAAGATGATGGACATCGGTCATAAAGCACTATTGTGTCTGTGTGAGTGCAGTCATCTGTCGTTTTAACCCTCACAGCTAGACATCCTCACTCATTACCAAACCTCTATTCACCACAGGTCTCTAGGTTAAATAAGGTCAGGAGATTCTGACACACATTCCATTTCTCCCTGCAATGGTAATCTTATTAGATGAGTCAAACCAAACTTAATTTTTCTGTAATATTTCCACTGAAAGGTTCATTTCAGGAACCAGTACAAAGCTCTGGACCAAAAAGCAGTCATATATGTGCCATTAAAACATCCCTTTAGGGGTCAAACTTTGGAATGCAAGTTCAATGCTCTGTTTGTATGCTGAAATCATTTCATTTTGTTGCGACGTGTTTACACACCTCATGTGACTCTCTGAGTTGCTTAAATTAGATTTACGTGATACCGTGGAGGAATATTATTTTAGAAAGACAAACAGCTGCTCTGTATGAGGTTGTATAATATGATAGAAGCAGAAAAACATGCTCAGTCTCCACACCTACATTACATTTACAAGAATACACATACACCTTGAGGAGATGTTAGGCCTCAGGCAACCCATAGAAGCTCCTCACTCTTTACAGGCTGTTACTGCCTGTTTGTCTCAGATCAAAGCCAGCAGCGGATCTAAGAATGACAGAGTAATGCTATCCTTGAAGACGATTAGTGGTGGTCTGATAGGAATACCGCTTGTGTAATGGAGGCTGTGTGTAATAGAGCTCAGTCGAGCACCTGGGGAACACTCAAACACTTCCACAAATGTCAAGTGCAGTCTAGCATAGCCGATGAGCAGGAAATATTTTGGTGGCCTCTCATGTGTCTTGAGAACTAATGCACAATCATTTACACAGTAAGCACAGGATTCCTTTAGTTTAGTGCATGACATACATCAAATGACTTTTTTAGTACAAATATATTTTACATACTATTGTTCTAGTGGATGAGCTTGCAAAAAAACCTCTTAGCACAACTTAGTTGATCAAATCTGCCACCTCTGCTGTCTCTCTGTGTTGTTGTTCGGCAACCTTTAATTCACTTCTTTGTTTATACATTTGCAGTCATCCAGACAAGTAGAGCTGGGAGGTGAGGTACCACAGATGCATAGCCAAATACATTTCATGAATGAGTGGGCCTCGTGGGGCGGTTGGTCTGTGTGTTCGCGCTCCTGTGGGGGAGGGGCGTCTGTCCGTACACGCACCTGCATCACCAGGTAAGCTTCTTGACCATAAAAGGCATACAATCTCATCTCAACACACTGCACATTGCTTTGTTGCTAAAAGGTTCATAGTTGTATATTAAAAGTACTCTAATATGCACCATTTAGGGGCAGATAAGCTGCAGTAAAGTCCCATTACTGCCCTAGTGACAAGCTGTTTTAGCCCTAAAGGTTCAGTTTTTGCACATTTTTTCTGACAGTGAAAAATGTAAGAATGCATCCTGTGTAAACAGCCTTATGGTGTTTTACTTGATCAGGCTTGATTATTGTTTCTCCCTTTAGAAATCTGGTAGGAGGGCCGTGCTTGGGGGACACCAGGCAATACAAGATTTGTAACACAAAGGTGCAGTAAATTCTTTACTGTTTGAACAGGATTTCTACATAGAAATACATTTCAGCTACACCTTATCCTAAACGTGCTAGTGCTAAATATCGAGAGTTTTTATGTATTTGGTTATCTAATTCTACAGTGTATTTTGATGTATTTTTTGCTTGGACATAACGTCATCCACCCTCAAACTTGTCAGATTTTAAATGGATGGTCCTCAATTTCATAACTTCACTTTTTTATATATATCACTTACTACACATTGTGTTGATGATGCATGTTAACATTATAAAATACCAACAAACAAAAAAAGTTTCATCCCCTGTATTAATTTTACTTTAGATGTGCATGGTTCTCATGATCTGTGTCACTGTATTGATGTCAGGCAAACTAAAGTTCCCTGAAGTCTTGAGCTTGTATATGTATGGACTTCTCCACAAAGAATGGTTTTAATGTTAACCCTTGTTTTAGTACATGGATGATTACCAGGCGAGTAAGCGGCCCTTCACTGTTGTCTGGGACACATCGAGATGGATTAGCACTTGCACTACAAATGCAATATGGACATATGTGTTCCTGACTACCTCTGAATGTGGATTGAGTGATCAGATCATGAAATATTTTATCTTGCTTACACCTGTGATCCCATCACCCTGGACAGATGTTAAAACCAGCTTTAAATGGGGTCATTGTGTCAGCACACAGATGCATGTGTTGTATTTATCCGGAGTCCTCCAGGGCTTGTTCTAAGAGTGTTAATGAATCAGGATTTTAGCAGCTTTAGATGTGTGTTTTCTCTTCTGAGCTTTGCGTCTGTAACACCAGGAGTGTCCTGCTGACTCTATGGACTTCAGAGAACTGCAGTGTAAAGCTTTCAATGACAGACCCCTGGTCGCTGGCAGCAGTTACCGTTGGACTACCTTTCATGGAGGTCAGTGAAGCATGACTCTTCTCTTTTGAAGCATGTGTTGTGTTACTGTGTGGATTTCTCCTTCTGCTGGTTGCCCCTCTGTGAGGCCCCCGAATCATGGGAATGTGCCATTGAGAATCATTATTTCACAAACTACCAAGATTAAGGAAGGAAAGGCAAAGAAACAGATAAGGAGAGTGAGAACTCGAAGTCACATATTAGGAGGAGGATTGCACCTGCGTGAAATGCACGGGAGGTCTAAAGAGAAAGAGGGGCTTAATTATATCCTGCAGAAATTGCTGAGGACAGTGTACTCCTCCACACCTCCCTTCTACCTCTGCAGTCTCCCCTGATGTCTCCTTCTCCACCCCTGCACTCTGGAGCTTAAGCCAAACTTCTGCCTGAATGGTCCTGATCCCTGCCCGGGCCTCATGATCCCGCTCTTGTTTGTGTGCGGTGGCTCAGACAGAGATCTTTGTCATTCTGCTGCCCGTCTGTTTTCACCTGCATCTGTTTGGACCTGTGGACCTAAAAACACACACAAACACACACAGAGACGGTGGATGGTGCAGCTTTACTTTAGAGTTACACTTACATAGTGGAGGTGGAAACAGATCGTTTTGTCTTTGAACATGTTTAAAGAATTCAACCCACTATTATTATTTGATCTCCATATTGTGGAGTAGATTGTTTTGGAATTATTCATATAGTTTCAAAATGTTGATATCAGAAATATTGCATATTGTTTGCTTTTTGTTTTTTTCAGTGTATGTTGAAAAACGAAGCATTCTGCACCATCTTGCTCTGTTGTTTCTACATGTACTACTGTTAAAAATCATTCTAATATGTTGATTTGGTACAGTTGAGCTGCTTAATATTTTTGGGGAAACCAGGAGACTTTTTTTTTCAGGATTCTTTGATGAATAGGTTAGAAAGTTGAAAATAACATCATTTAGTTGAAATACAAATGTTTTGTAAGATTATAAAACATTTACATGAACTTCAATTTAACAAATGCTTGCTGAACAAAAGTATTCAATTCTTTAAAAAAAAAAAAAAGAAAAACTTACCAACCCCACACTTATATGCATTCCAAAACAGTGATTAGACATTTAATAATTGTAAATAAACACAACAACAGCATAAGTAAAAACAGCAAAAAATAAACAGCAATCTGCATTATGTATACTTCAGTGAATTTCAATTTGCAGTGTTCAGTTCATTACACCTAATCCATCCTGAATATACATATGATTAAAGAAGTTGAAACGCTGAAAACTCATGAAATCAATTACAAATGCCAGAAAATATTGTGCCAAGATGAACGGATGAAAACAAATTGTTGTTGCTATTACAACGATACAACAAGTTTTAGTGTAGTAGATAATGCATTTATTTTGAGGGTCTTTAATCTTGGATGCTTCACTCTTTAGTAGTGTCTAAATGTATTTCTTGGAAGGTCTCCAAAATTCTGCTGGGCCATAAGCTGTTCCAGTTTTTCGCCAGGAGTGTTGCGGGATCAGCTTGTACTGTTAAAACAGAATGTGACGGTGCTTGATATTTTGGCTTCTAATCACAGGGTTTGTATGTGTGTGTGTGTGTGTGTGTGTGTGTGTGTGTGTGCAGAAGCCAGGATGTGACTTGATCTTTGGATCTGAGCAGCAGGAGGATGCCTGCATGGTGTGTGGAGGCCACAACTCAACCTGCCTTCATCACAGAAGTGTTTATCAAAGCAACGGGCAGAACAACGGTCAGCAATGAATCTAACTACACTCACACTGACTCTAAACAGCAGAACAGAAAAATAAGATCAGAATTCAGCAAATATGTTCAGTCTGATTTATATAATCTAATGACTTTGAAATCGCTATTTTTATTGAAACATAATGTAAGAGATGTGAATAAATGGTAACTGCATGAATCTTGTTTGAATGAATCCTTGTATGAATCTTGTTTTTCAGAGTAGAGGACAATGACCTCCAAACTGTAAAATCTGGCATTTAGCCATGAAATTCTTAACCTAACCACTGTTCAAAAATTTAAAGTTTCTATAAGATTTTTTGAATGTTTTGGAAAATAGTCTCTTGTATTCATCAATTCTACACTGATTTGATCAAAAATACAGTACAATCAGTAATATTGTTAAATATTACAATTTAGTACTGTATAACTGTTGTCTGTTTGAATATATTTTAAAATGTAAAGCTGAATTTTCAGCAGAAATTACTCCAGTCTTCAGTGTGACATGATCCTTCAGAAATTACTCTAATATGCTGATTTGCTCCTCAAGAAACATTTTTATTATCATCAGTGTTGTGCTACTTAATATTTTTGTGGAAATTCTGATTTGTTCTGGATTCTTTGATGAATAGAAATTTCAAAAGAACAGCATTTATTTGAAACAATGTAGTGGTTTCTGGGTGACTCTCTCTCTCTCGTTCTCTTATTTATCTTGCACTTTCTCTCTCCCCCTCACACATATCTACATGGTTAGAACACTGACGCTTCTGGCTTTGAACTTCTCCACATTAAAACAGAATCTCTTAAAATCTTCCATCACACTGGCCAACTGAAAATATAGAGCATTTACATTGGGGAAAACACAGCAATAATACAGCCATTGGTTGGCCACCCAAAAAATACTCAGTTTTCCACTCTCTTGCATCTGGATTTCTGAGAGTAGGATAACAGATTCAAGGCTGCTAGCACAGAGCTCTGTAAAGAGGGTCAAAAGTCAAAGGAGAAGAGAAAAACCAGTCTGGGTCATAATTCTGCAGTTCAGTGCCTTGCAGCCACACCAATCCATGTTGCAGCTGCAGCAAGACACATCATGGAAACATACAGTTCCATGCAGGACTTCGCACCTGTTGGAAATAACTGTGTTTTATTTTATTAAAGAGGCTGAGATGCATTACTCTCTCATCTGTTTTCCTGCAGGACTGTTTGGGTACAGTGAGGTCACTATGATCCCGGCCGGAGCTACACACATCAGAGTGACTGATAACAGCAGAAACTATCTAGGTTAGAGCACAGTCCAGTGTGTGATCTCTCCAACATGTGGTTCTCAAAGCAAAAGTGGCAAGGTGCACAGTTTGAGACAGCATTGTAGAAGATTACAGAAAAAAGCATTTACTTTGTCTTTATTGGCGCAATAAAAACGACATATTGGAGAACTTGCAGTTTTTCACTAGGTTCTTGCAGTAACAAAACTTTGTGCAATTTGTCCGATTGCTATATAAGAGCATTACAATAATGCTGTGTTGTGGTAGTGCAATGTTTTTTGTTTTTTTTAATCACTTTTTGCAATTAATTTTTTAAAGCACTCCAGAATGGGCGCTCTCAGTTTGTGATCAATGGGAACTGGAAGATCAATGTTCCCGGGGAATACAATGTGGCAGGAACCAAACTTCTGTATCGGCGCTCTGCTGATACCTGGGAGAGTTTCGAAGTTCCAGGACCAACTCAGGAGGACCTGCACATCATGGTTAGCTTTGAAGGGATACTCCACCCCAAAATGAAAATTTTGTCATTAATCACTTACCCCCTTGTCGTTCCAAACCCCTAAAAGCTTCGTTCGCCTTCGGAACACAATTTAAGAGATTTTGGATGAAAACCAGGAGGCTTGTGACTGTCCCATTGACTGCCAAGTAAATTACACTGTCAAGGTCCAGAAAAGTTTGAAAGACATCGTCAGAATAGTCCATCTGCCATCAGTGGTTCAACCGTAACATTATGAAGCGACGAAAATACTTTTTGTATGTGAAGAAAAAAATAACGACTTTATTCAATAATTCGTATCCTCTGTGTCTCTCCGCGTCACCGTAGCGCCATTTTGGAGAATATTCGCTGAACGCAAGCAGCGTACACTGTTCTGTTTTATTCGATTTTATTCTATTCTGTTTTCGTTCAAATCAAAGCATAAATACACGTAGAAAACATATCCTTGTGTCGCGGTTGACACAGAATAGCATACGCTGCTTGCGTTCAGCGGATATTCTCCAAAATGGCGCTACTGTGATGCGGAGAGACACAGAGGAGACAAATTGTTGAATAAAGTCGTTATTATTGTTTTCTTCGTGTACAAAAGTATTCTCGTCGCTTCATAACGTTACAGTTGAACCACTGATGGCAGATGGACTATTCTGACGATGTCTTTCATACTTTTCTGGACCTTGACAGTGTAATTTACTTGGCAGTAAATGGGACAGTCACAAGCCTCCCGGTTTTCATCCAAAATATCTTAAATTGTGTTCCGAAGACGAACTAAGCTTTTACGGGTTTGGAACGACATGGGGGTAAGTGATTAATGACAACATTTTCATTTTGGGGTGGAGTATCCCTTTAAAATTACACAAAAACTTGTTCAGTTCAAACTTGAAAAAAAAAAATCAACACAATTATTAACTCCTAGTAGCCAGTGCAACAGTGTGAATTTGTTCTGGTCTGATTGTAGGTCTTGTCCACTGATAAGAGCTCTGGGATTGAATATGAGTACTGGCTGCCTCCAGACCGCTATGCCCTGTATCATGGGAGAAGTCAACTTCGGCAGCCTCACCACACATCAAACCACTTACCCTTTGAACTTCCAACCACTACGACTACCACTACTACAACCACAACCACTACTACAACACAGCCAGTCACAAAACCTCATTTCTGGGGTAAAAATCTTTAATTCCTGATATTTAGGAATAACATCTATTAAGCTTTTGTTTAGATTACACTAGTTGTATAATATGGTATTAGAAGTATCTTATCTGTGCAGTGACAAGACTTGGTAGTTATAAAGGTATAGATTTAATGTTGAGTACGCTTGAAGTCTGTGTGATGGGAAATAATTGGCAGAAATGTCCCAGTCGCTTAAAGCTTAAAGAGGAGTCTTTTGTAAATACAACTGTGATTTACGAGGTCATGCTCTCAGATCCTGCTGCTCGCTGGCCTCTTCAACCCCCCTATCAACAGCAGCCAGTCCCACGTTTGGAAAGAGATGAAAACCGCAGGAACCGACTGCCTGAAATACATCGTAGAGGTCAGTGCTATATCATTGCCATTAGTGTATGTCACAGCAATTCTAGAGTCAATCTTGCATTTAAATATGGTTATCACTTCCGAAACGTTGCAATGTGTACTTAGCAGCATGGCAAGTAAAACTTTTATTCAAATTGTGAATTGGTCATATACAGAAAGCGGGCAAATAGTGCTCCCTTTATCATCACTGAAGCTGTCAATCACCTCATTTCAGCACAAATTGATCACAGTTCTGCAGTCTTGCGAAAACTCTTGTTATAATCAATGAAGCTGTCTATACTGCACGAATAATCTCTTATTTACATAGTGTTTACGTTACATTGAAGGGATTCCATTAGCCTACAGAACAAAAAACTTTGTGCTGAACAAAATGCCAGCATTTTGAATGGTATTCTGCGGTTTCTGTCTAACTTGAATGCCTCTGATTGGCTATTGCATTGATGTGCATATGTCTTTGATTGGCTATTCTCAGAAGACACATTGCAAATAGAAACCTCTGAAGCTCTTGACACAAATACATTTGCACAGGAGTGTTTGAAAGCAGCTGTCTTATCAGCGGATACTGAAGTGACTTGGTACTACCAGTACTGCACAAATGGCAATGTTACATTTTTAAAATTGCAGTGTAAACTTGCTACGGAAATACACATAGTTTTCCGTTATTTGCATATTATCATGTTTCTTGTTCATTCCCTTTGTTAATTGTTGTTTGCATGGATGACAAAGTCAGGGCTTTTTTTGTTATGTCATGAATACATTACATCCTTTTGTAGGCCGCTGTGGGAAATGTCGCCAGGTACGAGGGAAAGGTGAGCGCCAGAGACAGTATTGCCAAAAAGATTTTGGTGAGTTCAATCAGTATGTCTCCAATGCCAACATAATACAAGTGGTTTAATATACATAGTATATTGGATGATGACTATACATTTGTCTGCTGTGACAGTATTTCGAGCAAAAGTGCTGGAAAAAGTCTATCATGGGGAGGAGACCCGCTTTGACGTCCAAATCATCCACACATACCGCAACCGTTATCGTCTGGAGCACCGGGAGTTCCTGTGGGCGCCCAACAAATGTGACTGTCCCTTTCTGCAGGAGGGGCATCAATACCTGTTGATGCTGCGACGGCATATTAATTATGAACGCACTCTCAATCGCATCCTGTTGGAGGAGGACAGCTACGCTCAGCCTTATCGAGCACGTGAGGACAGCCTGCTGCGCCCCCTAGAGGAGCTCTGCGGTAACAGAGACAGCAGGACTCCGTTCAGGGGGTAAACACATGGACGATCACACTTTCACTGCACACTAATTCTGAAGTTCAACTTTTGTGCCAAAAAACAAGGCACAGACAGAAACCCCGCTCTGACACTGAATTGAAATCAGTGATGACTTTACTAAAGCATTTTGCATTCCTCAATAAAGACAATGGACACTTTGTCAGGATGAATTATGTCCATGAGGACAATTATGGGCATGAGGCAAACCAAAGCAAAGAGAGTCACTAAATGAAGCACTTTAGGTGGACAGTCACCTTCTTTTAAAATTGTACACCTAAGTAAATAATACACACAGAATTTATGATGCCCTTTCTAGCACCACATGTTTGTTAATGGCATAAAATAATTTGAGAGCATGTCTATCTTTATCATGTGCATTTTGATGTTGTTTTTTATATGTATTTATAAGCAGACAGTATTTCTAGAGGAAACCTTGATTTATATATTGCCTTATTTTACGTGTTTACCATCAATATATTTGCTTTTATCATATTGAAATGATAATGAGTGTTTATGAGTCACACATATTTACACATTCAAGATAAGCAGCATATACACTTTGGAGCACTTTTGCCAATGAACAGTTGTTTTCCGCTTTATGTTTGGCAGCTGTTTTTCCCTTTCATCATTAGCAGACTAACTAAGATTATCTTATTACCTTGATGTGGTTGTTAAATTATAGTCCAGCCTTTCTACAAAACACACATAAACTCTAGAATGTGTTTTGTTAAAAATATATTTACAAAAATAACTTCTCTTTTATGACAGTGACAAACTTTCTAACATAAACATGCAATTAGAGCTAAATAGGCTGGCTGTAGCCTTGTTTTAAAAGTCATTATACTTTAGATAACAGCTTTTTCTCCCTGTGGCCTCTGATTGGCTGAGAAAGTGGGAATAAGCCCCAGAGAACATATATATATATATATATACACACACACACACACACACACACACACACACACACACACACACACACACACACACACACACACACACACACACACACACACACACACACACACATATATACACATATACATACATACGTACAAGCCACAGATCAATGAAATAAAGCAGTGCTCACATAATTTATCCAACTTAATATACATAAATATAACAAAAGCTTAAATTAAATTGGAAAAAGCCTATTTCAGGTAGTTTCCATATATCTATGCTGTAAGCCAATGAAAAATTATTCTACATTTTAGAAAAAAAAAACACTAAATGTACAGACATCCAGCTTGTCCAGAAAATGTTAATGTTCCTTTTGGCAATTGTTACACATCCCCTAAAGGTATGCTTGTACAGTCTTAAACATGGTTAACGTTTTCTGTTCCCATGTTGAATTGCATTCACAGTGCTGGTGATTTTAATCCTAACAGGATTATCTGGAGGATCAATGTTCATTTAACTAACGTCTTCTCTTCAGTGGATCCACCGTGACCCATTTCCTTTGCAGTGGAAATCTCCAGTAACCTGCACCCAGCCCCAATGTCTTTGACACCGTTGAACAGTCTGTAATTCACACGCTAACGCTAACGTGGCGGTGGGAGGCAGCCCGTCTCTTGATGCGAGCGCGGCGAGGTTGTTTGTGATCAGACTGGCAGTGGCACAGGGGACCCAGGAGGAGCCACAGATACAGAACCACACATGCCCAGCAGGAGGACAGCTTGACCCAGAATGTGGAGTAACTCCCATGGGTGAAGGTGGTCTCCAGCACAGCAGTCTCATAACTGGGGGAGACAGAATAGTATTATCAAAATTGTGATTCGAGCCCGCTTCACTTTCATGTACAGTGGGTGTAGAAAAGAATCACCCCCCTTTAAAATAATCACATTTTGTTGCTTTGCAGCCTGAAATGAAGATGGACACAGTTTTTGTTTTATCCAGCTGTATTTACTCTGTGCAACTTATAACATCCAAGTGAAAGATATAACACCAACATGTTAGAGTTGGCAAAAGGATCACCCCCTCCTAAAAATGACTTGTAAACTCAATCAGGTGTAGCTAATCACCTTAATGGCACAAAAAGCTATTTGACTTCCATCTGTGATCAGCTGTGGTCATTTTGAGTAGCTCAGCATGAAAAGAGACAGGCACTAGTCAGGAGATGGTTACAAATAAATGTCAAAGACTCTATCAATGCCTATAGAAGCACAGTGAAGTCTATTATTAAGAAGTGGAAGGTATTTGGTACAACACAGACCCTCCCTGGATCAGGACGTCCCTCCAAACTGGATGAAAGAGCCGGAGGAAACAGGTCAGAGAGGCGACCAAGAGGCCTACATCAACTCTGAAGCAGCTGCAGGAATTTATGACAAAGAGTGGTCATTGTGTGCATGTGACAACAATATCACAAATGTGGTTTGTATGGGAGGGTTGCAAGAAAAAAGCCACTCCTCAAGAAAAGCTACATGCAGTCAGACTGAGCTTTGCCAAAACACACCTTGAAGATTCTGAGGCAGATGAGACTAAAATTGAAACTGAACTTGATCAAATTAAACTGAACTTGAGCAGTTCTGCAAAGAAGAGTGGGCAAATATTGCAAAGTTTAGATATGCAAAATTAATAGAGACAAATCCCAACAGACTAAAGGCTGTAATTAAAGCAAAAGGTGGTTCAACAAAATACTGACACTAGGGGATTATCCTTTTTCATACTCTGATTCTGTTTTGTTTTTTTTTGACATGTTGATGTTTTTATCTTTCACTTGGATGTTATAAGTTGCACTGAGTAAATACAGCTGGATAAAACAAAAACTAGTGATTCTGTTTGTTTGTTTTTTGACATGATGTTTTTATCTTTCACTTGGATGTTATAAGTTGCACTGAGTAAATACAGCTGGATAAAACAAAAACTGTGTCCGTCTTCACTTCAGGCTACAAAGCAACAAAATGTGATTATTTTAAAGGGGGTGATTATTTTCTATACCACTGTACATTTGTCTGAAATGATCAAACTGAAAAAGAAAAAAAATCTTTTAGAGATGTTATCAAAAGGAAAAAGATATAAGCAAAAATATTCATCTATTTATCTCTAAAACATTTTTTTTTTCAGACTCAGGCAAGTCTATAACAGGAGGTTTTAAACTGTGCAGCTGTGCTGGACCCAACCCAAGGACCCCCAATATATATATTTTTCTCTCTGGTAAACTTTCTTTGATGACAAATATTAACACCTTCTACAATATTTAAAAGTGCAATAATGCACAACATTTAGAAATTATTAAATAGTTTTTAATCCCTTTTTAATTTTTTTAAAGACTGGAGTAATGGCTGCTGAAAATTCAGCGTTGCCATCACATGAATACATTTTAAATTACAATTTAAAATAGAAAACAGTTATTTTAAATGTGATAATATTTCACAATATTGTTTTACTGTGTGTTTGTCAAATAAATGCAGCCTTGACTTTCAATCTTACCAACCAAACTTTTGAACAGTAGTGTATAGGCCTATATATCAGCCTTTTTTTATTTTTATATGACATCTCTGTTTAGATAGTTGTGTGTCTGTGCTTGTACACATGGTTCCATCCACAGTAAATAAGACTAAATATGAAAACTCTTGGGTGTTCCAGTGCTTTCTACTCTTATCTCGTTGCCATCACATGAATACATTTTAAATTAAAATTTAAAATAGAAAACAGTTATTTTAAATGTGATAATATTTCACAATATTATTGTTTTACTGTGTTTTTGTCAAATAAATGCAGCCTTGACTTTCAATCTTACCAACCAAACTTTTGAACAGTAGTGTATAGGCCTATATATCAGCCTTTTTTTATTTTTATATGACATCTCTGTTTAGATAGTTGTGTGTCTGTGCTTGTACACATGGTTCCATCCACAGTAAATAAGACTAAATATGAAAACTCTTGGGTGTTCCAGTGCTTTCTACTCTTATCTCCAGAACAGTTCAGAGGTGTACTTTAACAACTGACCTGAACCAATTAGTGAGGGTCATCATTACGTAGAGGGAAGCCAGAAAGAAAACAAAATGGAAGAAAAAGTAGCTGTAGGCAACGCACTGGTTTTCATTGTGGATGACTTTCTGACAGCCTTTGTTCTCATCAATGACAAACTCTTCCTCTGACAGGACAGAAACAAAGATGTTAATACCTTCTATCTCATACAGTATAATGACATTAATATGTTTGTGAAATCTATGGATATTGGAACTTGTGATATTCTCACCATCTTCAGCCTCTGGGTAGCAGAAGCAACAGGAGGCTTTCTGTTCAGGACAGAGTGAGAGACATTGTCAGAGATGTTAATTCAAAGACAATATATTTAAGTACAATGATTCTGTGATTTTAATAGGTTATTTCACCCAAGAATGAAAATTCTGTCATAGTTTGCTCACGCTCATGTATTTCCAAACCTGTATGAGTTTCTTTCTTCTGTGAAACACAAAAGAAGATATGTTGAAAAATGTTGGTACCCAAACAGTTTTGGTTCCCATTAGCTTCCATTATATGGGCAAAATACCTTTTTTTGTGCACAGAAGAAAGAAACTCATACAGGTTTGGAACTACACGAGTGCGAGTAAATGATGACAGAATTTCAGGGGTTTTTTTTTTTTTTTTTTTTTGGGGGGGGGGCGTTAGGTGCTTGTTCATTTACTTTAGCCTCTTGCTTCTCCAAATTTTTGAGCTTTCTATTTACCACTCTCAATTGCCTTTTTTTTTTTTTTTTTTGGGTGGTGGACTGTCCCTTTAAGAGTTAAACAGCTCAAATCACAAAAATAATTATAAGAAATTCTGAGAAAGTCACATACCTGAAACTCGTAGCGGTAAACCTTTATCATCCAGAAAGGTCCAAAGACCTCAGCTAAGTATGAAGCCTCATTGCTGTGAGAGATAATCAGCAGTTAGCCATTTTATTAATATCCTAATTATTAATAACTCAATATGTTTTTACTCACCATGCAAAGAGAACACAGCAGTACATGATTGCAGCCCCAATAATGGCCACAGCATTGCCTTCATTTTGAATCTCATCCCTGCTGACTTTAGGGTAGCACACCGTCATGTTGACCCCCTGATACTCCACTGAAAGAACACACAAAAGCTGGTGTTAGTCATCACACATTTATCTTGCCCTTATGTGAATTAAGTTTCTGGATTCGTTTTCCACAAACTCATCATTCAGGGTTTCAGAATCATGCCCTGTAAATTCCTGTTCCATTAACAGCAAATGCTCAGTTGTTTGAAAACAGCTAATTGAAAACGACTAATTACATTTAGTGTCACATTTACACGCTTCATTTAGGATTTCTTGAGTCCATTGCTGCTGATTTAGAGATGCTTTAGAGGTCTGTGGATACTGTGTGTTATGTGTCTGAGAGAATTCCTCTGAGATGGGATTAACCTCCCAGCATGCCTCAGGGTGCACTTCAGTCCTTTATGAAGTCATGCAGCAAACAAAGGCTATAAAGCCGCTGATAGTTAGGGAACAAGACAGGACACAACAAACACACATATACACACACGGCGCCATTCACCAAAATGAAAAAAAAAGGCACAAGAAGTCAGTACACTGTTTCTCTAGAAGCAACAATACTGCCATATTAATCCCACTACAAACATGATATTTCAAGCCAAAAGCGCTTCATCAGGCATTATGTAAATCATACTAAATCCAAAATCCTAAAGAATTATTCTGCAATCCTTTTACATCAACGGCTGTAATTCTTCTTCTCTGAACTTTACCATCCGTATAACATCTGCATTTCAAATACCCACGTGAAACACCCTTAGCTACATCTGTGTTACATACTACATAGCTTTTCTATGACCTCAGGCACCAAAGCTTTTCTTTCTGGAAATCTCTTTCATCTCTGTCGTATGTTAAGCATGCACCATACAGTATATGGTGCCATATAATACCATATAATTTTTAAGTTTAACACTTATGCCCATTTAATATTCATGTTTTGTTTTGCTTTATTTTAGCCTTATTTATTCAACGAAAACAATTTTAATAGTTACCTAAATAACTTTATTTAAATGAACAAAAACAGTTTTTAATAAATAGTTAGCTTAATAGGTTTAGTTAACAATACTATTTATGATGCTGCACATCAAGTTTGTTTATTTTTTTTTAAGGAACTCTTGTATATAATAAACTGTCTATAATACTGGCATTGGATGGAATTACTTCATGACCTGGTTTTAATAAATAAATTGGGCTACATTTTTATATTAATATTTGACAAATCAGTATTTGCAAGCAGAAAAGAGCGGAGGGAGAGTAGTCTGAATTGGGGTTTGTCCCGTGGCGACTGGTGTAAAATTTTCTAGGTAGGGCGCCACATCCTAAAATGTTTGCATACATCCCGGTATGATTTATGATTTAAAAATATTATGACTTGAAACATTTTAAATAAAGAAAATTGTTTTACCAAGTTCAAGATTAAGTTTGAGGATGATTCTCAAGATAGATAAATGTTTTTTAATTCTCATAATTCACGATTTATGAAACTGTGAGGGAAACAAATTCACATTAGAGCATTTTCTATAACTACAAGTCAAGCTGCAATACCAAACAGGACCACACGGAGATGTCAACAGACCACTAAACCAGTCGCCTTAACCTGACTGTATATAAATACAAGGATCCATTCAGAATGATTAAACAGAGCAAAATAGTCTAATTTGCATATATTTCCAGAACAGAAGGTTCAAAATACTTGTTTCATTTTGTTGATATATTAAGAGTCAAGGGTTTTTAAATGGGGGATGTTGGATATCTGTTCTTAAATCAGAAAATGCTGTCAACAACCAGCATCTGAAGTGACTTATGTCGAGAAAATAGCCTTTAAAGATGCATTGTAATTGAAATCTGCTGACGCAAATAGTGTATTTAGGATGTTTTCTTTCCACTTAGTCTGAAAGAAGACATGTTATGAGAGCAAAATAGCCCAAAATCCTAAAATTTATCAGTGCATGAAACAACAATGGCTTTACCTGTAGTATCATGCCTTAAGACCTGAAACAGTCCTGCATATGACAAGCAATCTTTCCGACTTACCCTTCTCTGGTGGGCAGCTGGATAGAGCAGAGAAGGTCAGGTACATGACATAGCAGCAAATGATGGAAGCCTGCAGGAGTCCTGAGCGGGGCTGCTCTGAGAGGGACAGCAAAACAAACTGTCACCTTAAATGACTAGTCATACTTGATTTAGATGAGAAAATTGTTTTACCAAGTTCAAGATTAAGTTTGAGGATGATTCTCAAGATAGATAAATGTTTTTTAATTCTCATAATTCACGATTTATGAAACTGTGAGGGAAACAAATTCACATTAGAGCATTTTCTATAACTACAAGTCAAGCTGCAATACCAAACAGGACCACACGGAGATGTCAACAGACCACTAAACCAGTCGCCTTAACCTGACGATGGAAGCCTGCAGGAGTCCTGAGCGGGGCTGCTCTGAGAGGGACAGCAAAACAAACTGTCACCTTAAATGACTAGTCATACTTGATTTAGATGAACCTTATGGTCGAATTGTTGCAAGAGTATTCCCACAAAACCTTTATCTTTTCTTGATTTGTTTATATCTAAACTGCTGATATAAACTACTAAACTATTGTTTTGGTGAGAGAACAGAAACGGATGAAAAATTTAGCACTAACTTTGCTGCACACAGGGAGTGACCGCAATAAAAGACATGATGGTGCAGAGGGCCAGGTTAGTCCTTAGCAGGGCTTTGTTCAGGTGGCATCCAGCTGGGTGAGTGTAGTATTTGTACATGAATGTGAAGGCCATGGTGGCGATGGTGTAGAAAAAGAGGGTAGCACACATGACTGCCACGTACCACCTCTTATTCTCAGCTGCACCGGTTAACCTGGGAATGAGAGGCAGGGTGAGTTCAGTGATGCCTCACATCTAAATTGAAAAGAGAATTCACAATTCCATTGTGTTAAGATGACTTTCTGCTTCAAAATGGCTTGAGGGGTTTAGTTAACAATACTATTTATGATGCTGCACATCAAGTTTGTTTATTTTTTTTTAAGGAACTCTTGTATATAATAAACTGTCTATAATACTGGCATTGGATGGAATTACTTCATGACCTGGTTTTAATAAATAAATTGGGCTACATTTTTATATTAATATTTGACAAATCAGTATTTGCAAGCAGAAAAGAGCGGAGGGAGAGTAGTCTGAATTGGGGTTTGTCCCGTGGCGACTGGTGTAAAATTTTCTAGGTAGGGCGCCACATCCTAAAATGTTTGCATACATCCCGGTATGATTTATGATTTAAAAATATTATGACTTGAAACATTTTAAATAAAGAAAATTGTTTTACCAAGTTCAAGATTAAGTTTGAGGATGATTCTCAAGATAGATAAATGTTTTTTAATTCTCATAATTCACGATTTATGAAACTGTGAGGGAAACAAATTCACATTAGAGCATTTTCTATAACTACAAGTCAAGCTGCAATACCAAACAGGACCACACGGAGATGTCAACAGACCACTAAACCAGTCGCCTTAACCTGACTGTATATAAATACAAGGATCCATTCAGAATGATTAAACAGAGCAAAAGACAAATTAAAAAAGCCTATAAAAACATTCTGAATTTGTCGAATGTGAGGATCTGAAGACAGCACAACATCACCAGTGACCAGTTCCTCTGTCAGAGTGAGTGTTGAGCCCATATGTATATAAACACCATATACAGTAACTGAATACATGTAATCTGGATTACGTAATCAGATTCCAAAAATTAAGTACTTGTAATTAAATTAAATTACATTTTTAAATACTTGTAATCAGACTACAGTTACTTTTTATGGATTACATGATTACATATAATTTACACAATAGCAATAAATTATTCATAATTCATTGATCGATTCTCCTTAATTCCTCTTTTCCATCTTTTAAATTTTCCTTTCTAAATTAGCCCGCTAATATACACTCAGAAAGTCTTCCAGTTTTGTGGACCACTGGATTTACAAAAATAATTTCAGGTTTAAGAAGTGTTTTAACTTTCCATCAACTAACTACTGATGAACAAATTAATTTTTATTAGAATTATCACTCAGGAGGTTATTTACCCATGCATTTCTATGTCTTTGGAAGATGTGTGTCTTTCAAACACATTAAAATGCACAAATTCACAAACTTTTTTTGTTATCAGATCATCTTTCGCCTAATATATTTACTTGAAGTAACCCTGAGACTTATATAATAAATATTTTAATAATAAAGTATCACATTTGCATGCTCATGAATCTCTGTTGGTTATGGTCACATGACATGCAGGTAAACAAACAAAATAATTTTTTTAGTAGGCCTACGTGTATTATTTTGATTGATTTTAAAATGATTGATTTTAATTTAACATTTTTATGATTTAATTAATTATTAGCTTTTCATTGAACTCACACACCTCCTGCAGCTGCACCGGTTAACCTGGGAATGAGAGGCAGGGCAGAGACGGGGTGTGATCAATGACGCCTCATGTCTAAATCGAAAAGGAGAATTCACAATTCCATTGTGTTAAAGGGGTCATATGATGCTTTTTTTAAAGATCATTATTTTACATGATTACATATAATTTACACAATAGCAATAAATTATTCATAATTCATTGATCGATTCTCCTTAATTCCTCTTTTCCATCTTTTAAATTTTCCTTTCTAAATTAGCCCGCTAATATACACTCAGAAAGTCTTCCAGTTTTGTGGACCACTGGATTTACAAAAATAATTTCAGGTTTAAGAAGTGTTTTAACTTTCCATCAACTAACTACTGATGAACAAATTAATTTTTATTAGAATTATCACTCAGGAGGTTATTTACCCATGCATTTCTATGTCTTTGGAAGATGTGTGTCTTTCAAACACATTAAAATGCACAAATTCACAAACTTTTTTTGTTATCAGATCATCTTTCGCCTAATATATTTACTTGAAGTAACCCTGAGACTTATATAATAAATATTTTAATAATAAAGTATCACATTTGCATGCTCATGAATCTCTGTTGGTTATGGTCACATGACATGCAGGTAAACAAACAAAATAATTTTTTTAGTAGGCCTACGTGTATTATTTTGATTGATTTTAAAATGATTGATTTTAATTTAACATTTTTATGATTTAATTAATTATTAGCTTTTCATTGAACTCACACACCTCCTGCAGTTCCTTCACAAACCCGTTTGGGTAACCTTGACAATATAATGTAATGTTTAATGCACTTCATGCTGTTAATAGCAATGAATGGAATATATTTTCTTAATCTTTGTATTTTTATATCAATATGGTACAAGATTATCCTATTTAAATCAATGTGATAAACAATTTAATATTCAAATCAAAATATGACCTTCTGTTATGAAACAGGATGTCGATTTCATACATGTCCACTGTAGAGGACACTAGGACTTAAAGCATGTTTATTACACATTTTGGGAGAAAAAATTATGTATCAATATTCCTATTAAATATGAGATATTATTATGAAAATCTTGCTAATTATTACTCCCATTATTGCACTTATTTGTTCATTCTATGTTGCCCCAAAAACTCCCATTATTGCACTTATGTGTTCGTTCTATGTTGCCCCAAAAACACATTAATATGCAAATTATACAGTTTATAGATACATTGTATATAATGGAAAAACACACATTTTGCATAAAGAAAAATGTTTTTTAAAAATATCTTTCATAACATAGTTGAGAATCGTCTTTATATAAAGTTTGGTATACAAAATGAAAACTGATTTCTGATTAAAACAAAAATCCCACTGTTTTTGCCTTTTCATGTCTATTCATGTCTTTTTATTTTTTTTAAAACAGGACTTTTTAAAGTCCTGGTGTTCTCTACAGAGGACATAGCATAACATATGAATAAAATATCAATATCATTTTTTAAAACTCCCTGGTAGTCAGGAGGATATACTTAAATTTCTTATCTTTCACTAATATGATTTCGATACAAAAAACAACGCCAATAGGCCAGAGGACCATATTTTTATATATTATAATACAAGACAAGAATATATATATTTTTATATATATATATATATATATATATATATATGTGTGTGTGTGTGTGTGTGTGTGTGTTTAAGTAATCAGCTTGTAACACTCCAAAGAGAAAGGAAAACTTGAAATCGCATCATATGACCCCTTTAAGATGACTTTCAGCCTGAAAACGGCTAGAAGTAGACTCCACAAACAGCTGGGAAAAGCTGGAAGTCAGAGGGTAAACGGGGAGATAAGTTTGAATGCGTGTTTGTATGTGTGTATATGAATAAGTGAGATACCGGAGCAAGAAACAGGAAAGGACAAAGATTATCTAAAACTCTAAAAATGTAGAGGGTGATATTTTATCATTCCAGAGCGAGATGTGACTCAGACATGAACCAGATGTGGTTCTTCATAGTCTGGTAATGGGTGTCTTCCTACAGTAGTTATTGTTGGTTAGTGCAGGTTTGCCTCAAGAGAACATCTGTCTGTGTGAACCCAGTTTCCTCACTCACCAGTTTTTATTCCAGGTATGAGCGAAAGCAGTGATGAGAATGAGTTGAATGAGGATAAAAGCAAAGCCTCCCACTACTCCAACATAATGCCAGGCTACATGGAGAGAGGAAAAAGAGGAGAAAATAAATGAAAATAAGATATTGAAATCCAGTGAACTGAGATTTATGGGACACTGGGCTTTATTTATAAATCATGAGAAGAGCAAAATCATACGTAGAACCATTTGTACGTTAATGTACCACTGAACTGAATATAACAGTTTGCACACAAATTCTTTTCAAAGAATTGTGTTCAGGTTATCTTTCATAAATGAGGCCCACGGAGTGAATCCCCACTTTGTGCGCTAATGTAAAATATCCAGTGTGTCTATAATGCCACCTGGTGGATTTAAATAAAAAATGCAATTCACATTATCCAGACTGGCCAGAGACTCGCCATGAGCCTGTAACATAATCACATTAGGCGCATAATCACTCTAGTTACAGACTATTCACTACACTTACCATGTTTTGATCGATATACTTCTTTTCCCATATCAGTTCTGATGCGCAATGTATTGGTATCGTATTGGTTGCCAATTGGCTGCCAAATTTAGAGATTGATTTATTGGTATCAATGTTAATTTAAGTGTGCATTCTCATCTCCCCTATTTTTTACATTTAGATTGTCTTTACCATCATGTGACACTCATTTAAAGTGAATCTTTAAAGCTAATTTAATTTACATTGTTAAATGCAATATTTAGCAAACAATTCCAAATGAATATCAAATTTTATACTGTACATTATAATGTTGTGATGTCTAAATTCACTTGTTGTGTTTCACATGATTTATTTTAGCTTTTAGTGTTTTATCTTTGATTATGTAGACATAGTAGTATAGAATTCTAATGGATCATGACTTAATTATAGCCTTGGCCATAACATGCACAGCCGTTCAAAAGTTTGGGGTCAGTAAGATTTTGAACGTTTTTGAAAGAATTCTCTCATAAAAACAGTAATACTGTGAAATATTATTTAAAACACTTTAAAATGATTTTCTATTTTGATATATTTAAAAAATGTAACATTCCTGTAAAAGCTGAATTTACAGCGGCCATGAATCCAGTCTACAGTGTCATACATTTTTTTTTGTCAAACAAAATAAATTTTTTTTGTCAAAAAAACAAAAACAAATTCTGACCCCGCCCCCACTTTTGAACGGTAGTGTTATTATTGGATTTATTGGTATCAGTCTGCATTTTGATATCAGTGGATCTCTATATATTATTTATCAGAAATATAATATATATTATATATAATATGTAATATGATCAGCTCACCATGCAAAAAGGATTCTGTGGGAATAAAGAAGGCAACAGCAATCATTCCAAGCATGGTGATGAACTTCAGAAACCAAAACCTAAGTGAAGATGAGGAGAATAAGTGTGTGTTAGTTTATTTATATTAAGGAACTTAATAAAGCTGTTGGATGAGGCAAGATGTCATTTATATTTTTAATCCAAAATCTTTTGGGGTTGGTCCTACAAGAGCCTCCAAAAATCTGGTTGACCCTTGTCCATATCACGTTCTTCCTCAACAACCTAACGTTTTTTCAAAATATACACTCTTAAAAACAGTTTTTCTCAGCAACTTCATAAAAGAAACTTAAATAATCTAAAGAAGAAGAAGAAGAAGTCCACCTTTTGCCACTATAGAGAACCTTTTTGTGCATCAGAAAGGTTCCATATGTTAAAGTTTCTTCTTGGAACCATAGATGCCAATAAAGAACCATTATTTTAAAGCGTGTAGGGAATAATGACACT
>NW_015544154.1:914770-924941 GCF_001515605.1 Sinocyclocheilus anshuiensis
ATTATGAATGAGGGCTCGGAAATCCTGACTAGACTTCACATCAATGTGGAAGATGGCCATCATCAAGTAGAAACAAGCTGTGCCGAAACACACCCTGTAGACAGCAGAGTAGCCCACCAGCATCTGACAGTCTCCTCCACCATGAGCCTCATCACACACCACATTAAAAAAAGGCACCTGAGGAAGAGTGACCTCTGTTATTGTGTTTCTGTAGGGTACAGACTACTGGCATGTGTAGCTGGTATGTGTCCTGCCAAGCAGAATTAGCCAAGATTTGATTGCATGAGACTAGATACAAATGAAATGAGTTTGGGGTGTTTGCAGCACCAGCGGCGGTACAGTGATAAAAGTAGGTTAGAACCACTGGAGCCTGTGCAACTTGTAAACAACTTACATTCTCCCTCACTGCCTCTGACACGGTCTTAGACAGCATGAGGCATGAGACAGTGCAGGCCAGGATGTGGAATAGCGTGTACATGATCCGCGTGCTGGTTGATGATTTGACGGGCGGACAGAAGGAGCAGCACAGGGAACATGGTGCTGGGCCACAGCAGCAGCATATCTGATGGAAAGAAAAGCAGACCAGTCAGGGGTTGGGATTAGTCGAGATCACTCAAAGCATCTGGAATTTTCTGATGGATCAGGGCTGGTTGCCTGGATGAGGTCCAGACATTTTTTATCCTCAGCTAAACCCAGAAGCATAGATTGGGCTGAAACTCAATTCCCACTGACTTTAAAGATTAATCTTTTATGAGCATAAAGGATTTGAAATGATAGCGGCATGTGTTATAATGAAAAATCTTTGAGAAATTGTTAACATGTGATTCAATCCAATATCCTGTTGCAGTTATTCACTATTTGAAATGCAGGGAAAAGCCATCAAAACATATAGTAATTCCCAATGGAAATGTAATGGAAATTGAAAAAAAAAAAATCAATTAGCACAAGTTTTGTATTTCTTTTTGGAACTAATCGATTGTGGGCCTCAGTGATCCGAGTTTATGCTCCTCAGTTTTTGAGTGAACATGGCCAAAATTGTACACAAATAATGCTTTTTTCACTCAAAAACTGAAGTGCAGATCAGTGAGGCCTATGATCAATCAGTTCCAAAAAGAAATACAAAGCCTGTGCTAACTGAAAGAAAACAAGTTGACCAAAATATTTGGTGATAATACAGCATAATAAGAGATTTACAAGCAATTTTTAAAAGGTTGGCCATTTTTGACTACAGCACAAGGGATAATTCACCCATAATTGTGTATTCTGTCATTATTTACTCACCCTCATGATGTTCAAAACCTGGCTTTCCTCCTTCTCATGAACACAAAAGAAGATCAGTGAATGAATGTCATGGGGGACCAGCATTGTTTTAGACCTCACTGATTCATTGTATGGACAACCCATTTTGACCCATACAATGTTTTTTTGGCTATTGCTAAAAACATACCCAAACGACTTAAGACTGGTTTTGTGGTCCAGGGTCACATCTTGTACTTAAAATACACTTGAGACAAGCTGTCTAATTACTGTATAACTCAAACTGCTCTTAATAAATCAGTGGCAATATTCCTACAGCGGATGAAAACACACTGACTCTTAAAGCTCATGATGATAGAATGAGGCATCCATGATGCCTGTGCGTTTCTGTTGAGAGAGGAGTTTTACCTTCTCATACCAAACAACAACTATAACAACTGACCAAATGATTTTAACAGTGCAATAAAAACAGTAGTCTTCTAAAATAGTAGTGGAATTAAAGAGTAAAAGTGATTGTTATATTCTGGTGAATAAACTCAACCACTATTACATAGTTATTCAAATTAAATGCACTAATGCAGGATTAAATAGTTAATACAAATAAAATGAGAAATGAGCTGAGTACTAAGAGTGTTATGCCAGAGCATTATGACAACCTATAAACACAGTGTGTCACTTCACAAGCTTTCCAATCATTTTCTCAATGATACAACTAAAGCCACAGCCAAAAATGCTGCAATCCAGTACCTGAAAATGTTATAGTCATATGATAAGTAACATAGGCAGGTTCCTTATGTTTATCATTCATCATAAACTGTCTTTCAGTTCTATATTCTACAAAGGCAGATTAGGTTCTTGTAAGAGAAGCTTGAATAAATCTTTTCTTGTATTCCAGTGATCAGAGAATTATGAGAAATAAGTATCATCTGAAAAACCTGACGTCATTCTCACATCTCTCCTCACTATGAAATAATTTCCCTCTCTCCCTCTCTCACCTGATAAGCCACCATGTTCAGGAAATAGTTGTAGACACCGCTTTGGTGAAAAGCTTGATCAGTCGACATGGCTTCTTATTTTTCAAGGACGCTTAGTCATTAAAACACAACCTCCAGAAAAAAAAAAAAAAAAGTATATGCTATAACCAGTCAGGGTCAGAACACTGTATTATCTGTAGGAGCTCAGCTTTACAGGAAAGAGTCCTCAGCTAGTTTCTCCTGCAGGTGTAGTTCCACTGATCCCCATCTGCACACCCTCATGTTGCTCTCGTGGGAACATCTGAACATTCTTCCTATATCCTATACGAGCAGCCTGGTGGCATCGAATGGTGCCAGGAGAGTGTGTGAGCAAGGGTGGATGCCCAGTTGCCTGGACTCTAGATTAGGCAACAAGAGCAGCGGGAGGAGGGGGCAGGTTCTATGTGTTGGCCCATCTGTCCCTCCCTTCCCCCTCGCTCCAGTGCACCAGCGCATCCTCATGCACAATAGGATTGCTCCAGGGTCCTAATCGGTTTAGGGTTAAATAATGAAATTATACTTGCGATATTGTGATTTCTCTCACAAAGTAGACAAACCTTTAGATCCCCCCTTTTGACATCTTAGCAACCGTTCACTTGTCTGACTTTATATGTAATCTGGTCATTATGCTTTGACCCAGACACTGAAGGGTGCAATTGAAGAGGGTGTTTGGAGGAATGCACAGGAAGAGTGGCACAGGTCCAGTCCCGCATTCTTTTGCATACATTGACCACAGCCTCATTGTACAATTGTACATTGTACATTGTACAACTTCACATAATAAGTCTTCGAAATCAGAGACAGATTGTTTCAGTTGTTATAATGAAGTGGACAGGAGTTGTTAGCGTGCAGAGCGGCCGGTAGCTCTATATTTAGGTCAGTGTGTATTTGTGAGGATGTGCACTGGGATTATCCTGGAGTTTTTAGTCCTCGTCTCAGCCTGGGTGACCTTCTCTCTCCGGTAGAGTGACACACTAATCCAGACAGCAGGGTCTGACAAACACAGTCCCACTTGAACTCATCATCAGCCTTCAACATCGTGTACAGACATGACATCGTACATGACATCGTGATTCATAAATCACACTTGAAATCACTCAAAAGTAGAATTTGTTATTATTTACTCACCCTCATGTCATTCCAAACCTGTATGACTTTCATATTGCTTCTGCGGAACACAAAAGAATGCATTCTAAAGAAAGTTGCAGTCCAAACACTGGACCACTTTCATTTTATGAAAATAAATATTTCATTTTATTTTTCACAGTATCTTCTGATTACACTTTATTTGGAAACACTTTATTTTAAGGTGTCCTTGTTACACGTTACATGTACTTACTATTATAATAACAATTAATTATGCATAATTACATGCAAGTAACCCTAAGCCAAACCCAAATCCTAACACTAACCATAAAGTAAGTACATGTAGTTAATTAAGATTACTCCGTACTTGTATGTATAATTACACTGTAAAAAGGACACCTTAAAATAAAGTGTAACCGTTTAGTTTAAGGTGATGTTGTTACACTGTAATTACACAAGCAAGCACTGAGTAATGTTAATTAAATATATTTACTATAGGGTTAAGGTTAGAGTTTGGTTTAGGGTTACGGTTATAGCTAGTTTACTGTTGTTATTATAGTAATTACATGAAAATACACTCTAAAAAATGCTGGGTTAAAAAGGGACAAACCCAGCTATTGGGTTGTTTTGACCCAGAGGTTGGGTTGTTTTGACCCAGCGGTTGGGTTGTTTTGACCCAGCTATTGGGTTGTTTTGACCCAGCTATTGGGTTGTTTTGACCCAGCGGTTGGGTTGTTTTGACCCAGCTATTGGGTTGTTTTGACCCAGCGGTTGGGTTGTTTTGATAACAATAGCTGGGTTTGTCCCTTTTTAACCCAGTGCTGGGTTATATTTAACCCAGCATTTTTTAGAGTGTAATACTACATGATGTTAAAATAAAGTATTGCCTGCCTTCTTTTGTGTTCTGCAGATGAAATAAAGTCATACAGGTCTGGAATTATATAAGGGTGAGTAAATGATGACTAAATGATAAATTTGAACCATCCCTTTCTGTCACCATTCTGTCACCATCAGGAAAACATTCTTTCATGTAAAACTGAAAACTTTTTTCTTGATATGTTATCTTCAAATGTGGCGAAACTGTCAACCCAGCTAATTGATTGTTCTCATAGCATTAACTTTCAGAACTTTCTGGCAAGTTCTTCCAGTAACATTAATAGAAAGTTTGCTCCAAGTTATCTGGCTTTTAATAACGTTCTCAAAACTTTAGCAAAAATGTTCTTTATGAATTGCCCATGGAACTTTTTTCTGGAACATTTTATCCTTGACATGTTGGGTTCAGCCATAGCACTCTAGCACGAGTGACTCAACGCATCTGTCAAAGATATCCATCTAGCTCATTTTTTATATAGAAAATCTATTAAAAAACAGTGCTGTGAAAACCAAACTTTTGAATATGACAGTCACCTGTACAAAGATGTTCCAATCAGCTAATGCTCTTTAGGTCTGATGCAGTAATTTATTGATGTCCCTGAAAATCTGGCAAGGAAATGAATAGCAGGATGTGATTGTAAATAGAACTGCGTGTGCAGAAGCTTTTGAAAGTGAGTGTTTGAGTTTATTGTTGTTTAAGTACTTCTCTCAGTAAAGACACTGCGTACTATTTCAGTCTGGAAACAACTTTAAAAAAAATTATTGACAGTTCCACAGAGTCTTGTGGCCAAAACGTTGCTGGACGCAATATCATTACATAACACTGTTGGTGGGATGTAGCTATTAGAGTGGCAGCACATTACAGCAAAGGCTCTGTAGTATTCTCTCTTAAGAAGAGGAAAAATCTATAAAATATGTTATGAGAGGAAGAAATTTGTCTGTTTTGTAACTAACGTTCTGCTTTATTAATCAACATTATTTTTCTGTAAATAGGTGCATAGCAAAAAAAAAAAAAAGTGTTACTAGGAACTGACTGTTTAATTTAGCACCTTTAATCCCTGGTTAGCTAAATCACACAGGTATGAATGTTTCTAAACCAATTAGAGTCTTTTAAAGTATACAGAGTGTATACTCAATGAACCTATAATCTCTCTCTTAGAGTGAAACACCCAGAATGACTGGAGGTCTTTTCACTCAATAATTGGGGGCCTTGTGTGAGAGAGGAACACTAGCACACTGTTCAAACAAAAGCATGGCTGACAACATACAATGCAAATCACTCAGCTAGGCCCATGAGAAACATTTGATCCATGTTATTTCATGGGCTTTAGAAGAAGTGAGGGGAAAAATTCCTGCACAGACGCATACAATTCTACAATCTGGCCTTCACAAGAATGAACGTTTACATTCATGGAATGACCAACAAATAGGGTCATAGTTGCTTGTGGTATTAGATCAAAAGATAATGTTAAATGTTGTCACTACATTAACTTTGTGTTTTATGAAAAGAGATAAAAGGAGATAAACAGATAAATAAATACATTCCAACAAAAATGATTGTAGAAAATATAATAAATAAAAAACAACTAATTACAGGTGCATCTCAATCAATTAGAATGTCGTAGAAAAGTTCATTTATTTCAGTGATTCAACTCAAATTGTGAAACTCGTGTATTAAATAATTTCAATTCACACAGACTGAAGTAGTTTAAGTCTTTGGTTCTTTTAATTGTGATGATTTTGGCTCACATTTAACAAAAACCCACCAATTCACTATCTCAAAAGGAAAAAGAAAAGATGCACCTGTATATGTACAGAACAAATATGTGCTGTGATAATAATAATAATAATAATAATAATAATAAATAATATAACGCTTAAAGGAATGGTTTGTTTAGTCCCTTCTAAATTGTGTCATCATAGACACAGGGTTTCTACGGGTCTTAAAAACGTCTTAAAAAGTCTTAATTCGCCCTTCCACAAATTAAGGCTTTAAAAAGGTCTAACATTGGAGCAGAGACATTTAACAAAATTGTTTATACTTAAAACAAGACAAAAAAAAAAATCTGTCGACAAGGTATAACTTGATTCTGCTTTGAATTAAGTGTACTTTTCTGACCCCATTGGCCGATATTTGTTTTTGTTTGAATCATAAACTCATTTCATTTTGATCAGTTTCTCAGAAAACTTTGCGCCTCAGTGTATCTTGATTTAGGAGACTTTAGACATTTGCAATGGAAAACAAGACAGAAATAATGAGGAAAAGCATCACTTTTTGCAGTGTGATCAGAAGGTACATTAAAAGTTATTTCCATATTCTAGTTGTTTAAAAAAAAAAAAAATTAAGTAAAAATTAATGGCGATATTTTGGAAGCTGCATTTTCAGACTTTGAAGCGTTGCTAAAAGAACTCATTGTCTGCTCCTTAGACTTTTACATGTACATAATTTTATTGTATTGTGTTCCCTTTAGTATATTCCTCAAATTTTCTCTGCATGCCCTCTTCATCTATTGACTAATTTACAGCCACAGCTCAATCCCATCCTCACTGAAGCATGCTGCCCTACTAAATTAAAAATCGAGCTACATTTTAGGTCAATCTCTAAATGCTAAAGCTCACACAGTGCTACCATCACATGCAGGAAAGCTTACTTGGGCCCAGCAACAGTGACAACACATCGCTTCCCACTGATCCGGCTGTCAGAGGAAATCTCCAAGTCCAGTGGCTGTCAGAGATCAATCGTACAGTAGAATGAACAGATTGGTAATGATGGGGAAAGGCTTCCTATGAAACCTTTGTAACATTCCTCAAAGATTGTAAACATATTACACAGAGAAGAGCAGGTGCTGCACTTCTGGTGTGCTCTGAAAAGGCTTCCTTTTTTGTTAAGCTGATTACGAGTTGAGGAGGAGATAGAAAACCCAGGTGGAAGAGAAAGGCACGTAGTAACAGTGTAGTAGTGTTTGTCTTCAGTAAACCTATTAAGGGACAAAAATAGTTACGAGAAAGCTTTTGAAAAGAGATAGAACACTTCTGAACCTATAAACAACATCTGTTTGTCTATAAGCGAGGCTGTATAATTGTGTATAAACATGGTCAGAACTGTCTGATGATGCTTACAATTTAATTGTGATGAAAAGCAGCCGACAAGTGTCACTTGGACTGAATTCTAAAAAAACATCCCAGAATGAATTTGGTTGAGAGAAGGAGAATTTGTGTTATCTTAAAGTTTTAATGACTTGACTGTTTTTATCACCCTTTGCCTGAAGGTGGACAGGGCTTGAGCAATGGTTTCCCACTATTTGTGTTGTGTTTTAAAAATATTTCTCCTGATTTATTATTAACCCATGTTGAAATTTACATTTTAGAGAGTGTTATAGATTATTATTATTATGTTCTTTTACTTTCTGGATGACTGGGATATGTCTATATATATATAGGGTAAGATGGGGTAAGCTGAATATCATCATTTCATCTTAACATCAAAATTTATCCGATTTAGTTTAGGTTTGAGATTAATTGATCTAATTTTGTGTTGTTGGAAAATAGTGATCTGTAACTAGGGATCTGAATATCGAAAGTTTTTTGTGTTTTCAGTTGCCATTATGACATATCTTGAATGAACATATGGTCAGTTAAATATATAAATATCCACATGCCTGCATATAAGTCGCAGAATAATTTTAACTTTCAGATGAATCTTTTTCACTGGGATTCTGCTTTGTCTGTCACCGGTTATTCAAATTACACTACACTGTCAAAATACAAATTACAATAGAGAAGTTGATTTAGTATTTTACATTAATGACGCTTTAAAAATATATAAATATTAATAGGAATTATATCAAAAGTCATCTTACCCTTCTTTTAATATTTTACATTTTGTGCTGTATCTAAATTAGGAAGTATTTACATTGGCTGATGCATCATATTGCATTTGCTTTGTATCTAAATATGCTACAGCTTAAAAATAAATTGTGTATGTTATTTATTTATTAATATATTTTAAAACACGTGACCTCTATAGTGTGTTACATGAATCTCAGTCCGGGTGTTTCCGTCACTGTTTTGCGTTCCGGCTGCGTGAAGAAGCAAACATGGCGGCTGAGGGAGATGTGGATTTGGACCTGGAAGCTGAGGAGAACTGCACGGGAAAACCAACAGAAAAGCCCCGAAAACATGATAGTGGAGCCGCTGATTTGGAAAAGGTTACCGACTATGCGGAGGAAAAGGAAATATCAAGCTCGAATTTGGAAACGGTGAGTTAATATAAGTGTCAGAATCGACTGAAGCTAGTCAGGCTGAGTAACCATGTGCGGCAGGACTGGACTTCTGTGTTAACACGGACTGTGATACGACCTCTGTATTAAAACGCCATCATAACGGTTTAATAGTTTGGTGTTTCAGCAGTGGATTGATCAGCCGGTGTTCAGAGTGAGCAATGAAGAGAGAAGTGAGGGCGTTTCAGCTCACAATATCTTCCTTTGCGTCGCCACGCAACCCTTATAGGAGATGCTCAAGCCCGAAAACATTTGCCTATGAATGCTGTTATTTTTAATAAGCCTAGTCCTTGTCTTTGAAGGCCATGTCCGTGATCGGAGACAGAAGATCCAGAGAACAAAAGGCGAAACAGGAAAGGTGAAAATGTTTGATGTCTGATTACTGTCATTTGTTAGATGACTGTGGTTAATAAATGATCATGACAATACTCATTTTTATCACTTCTACAGAGAAAAAGAACTAGCCAAAGTAACAATAAAGAAGGAAGATGTGGAACTCGTTGTAAGTATGCAAAAGTGTATTTCCATGCGAGATTCGTGAATTTGATGTGGAACACAATAAACATGCTAACAATCTTCCTGACAGATGGGAGAGATGGAGATTTCACGAGCAGTGGCGGAGCGCAGTCTCAGAGAACACATGGGCAATGTGGTGGAGGCGTTGATTGCACTGACCAACTGAGTGGATTTGACTGCTTTGAGATGTATGGACACATTGGACTGCCTTCTTCCTCCTTTTGATATCCCTTTTCTTTTCTCACTGTACTTATTCTGTAATAAAGGAACCTTTTTTAAACAGTCTTTACCAGTACCACTTCCCTCTTTACATTTATTAGAAGCTCCAACTCTCTTTTTAGTAATGCATTCCAGAACGAACCAATGCGATCAGTGTCATAGTAATTTATTGCTGTAAAACAAAAAGTAGATTATCCCATTAGAAACGGTGGACCTAAAGCCTCAGAATTCTGTACACTCAATGAAATGTGTAGATGCATACAATCCAAATGCAATAAAGATTTGATATCTTTGTTGTGAGGTTCCTCCAACACTAGCAAAACAAAGGCGAGGGGAGCAAAGAAGGTTAAAAGAGTCCTTGTTTGAGCTGAATGTGCTGTTCTAGCATAAATAACAAGATTAAGTCTTCCTCTTGTGCACTGTTGGCCGATCGAACACGTCTCTCACGCCCCCTGCCTTCTGCTTGAAGAACTTGCTGTTCTGAGCACTCTCCTGAGCCCAGGCAGAATCAAATGAAGTGGTGTCCTGATCCACCAGATGTGTGTATTTTGTACGTCCGGAACGTCCAAAGTTTTTGACCTACACAGCACATTGAATAATTAGTCATTTTAGTGTTACACATGGATGCTAGACTACTGCTAGACTTTCTAAAACGGGTTCTACACTCTAGCCCTCGAGGTTCACTTTCCTGCAGATTTCAGCTCCAACCCTAATCGAACACCGCTGAACAACGTCTTCAAGGTTATTAGGGAATGATACAGGCAGGTGAGTTTGAGCAAGCTTGGCGCTAAACTCTACAGGAAAGAGTTTACAAGCCCTGTTCTAGAAGGTAGTTACTACATATAACTGCACTTTCAAACTTAACAGATACAGAGTCCCACACATGACATGGGGAAAAATATGTGTATGTATATATATATATATATA
>NW_015544154.1:934724-957222 GCF_001515605.1 Sinocyclocheilus anshuiensis
AAGGTAGTTACTACATATAACTGCACTTTCAAACTTAACAGATACAGAGTCCCACACATGACATGGGGAAAAATATGTGTATGTATATATATATATATATAAATATATGTGTGTGTATAACATTGCTAACTTTGAAAAACAAACTGATTTGAAGAATTTAACTATACAACTCTGCTAGTAAATGGCATCAACGCCGAGACCAATATGATGAATTCAAATCGACGGCGCTGACCTGCATGACTTTGGGTAAGATTGTTTTGTTGAAATGGTCCTCGAGAGTTGGAGCACTGAAGTCTCTCCTGAAGACATCTTGCTCTTCATCCTGCAGAAAAGATGAAATGTATATTATACAACGAGAACAGATTACGATCGGGTAATGATGATCTGCTCATTACTCACCATGAAGAAAGCTCCTCTGTGATAGTACTTCTGCAGAAACTTGTATTTGCCCTTTGTTGCTTTGTTGGTGACGAGTTTTCCATTTGTCCGCAGTTCCGCTCTACGCTCTTCCTCGGTAAGAGTGCGAAACCTCTCGATTTCTGCTTTCTCTTTCTCTATTCTGTTATTTAACAAAAATGCCATGTGGGGTTATCACTTGTGTTACTAATGTGAAACAAAACAGTTTTTGCAAAAATGATGAGTACTCACGCTTCTCGGTCTTCTCTGTCCCTCTTAATACGCTTCAGTTCTCTCACTTTCCAGGCCTCGTACTCCTCCTCCTCATTTTCTCCATCAGTGTCCAGAGCATCAAGAGCAGCCAGAGTACGTTTGTTCTCCTCATACTCTTTCTTGGCCTCCTCCTCTACGATCTTCAGCGTGTAGCGGCGCCTCTCTTCAGCCTGTTTTTTGGCCTCGATTTCCAGCTCTTTCTGATGCTGCTCCTCTGCTTCTCGTTCTGCAACTGTCACTCTGTCCTTCCTGAGAAGTCATATTGATAAGAAATTAAATAAATCGCAGTGTTTATCACTGTTATTTACTTTAATAATATATTGAATTAGATTTTTTTACATTTTCCGCTCTAATTTTAATATTTAGTACCATGCAGTTGCTGGTAGACATTAGTCCCTTTCACACATACAGTCTTTACTGGTAAATTGCCGTTAAAAGCTCATGTGTGAACAGGACCTTTTCAAAAATAACGGTAAATTCATTCTGGCAATTTGTGTTGGTATGAGAAGTTGTAACATTACCTGTAAATTACCAGTAATGTGCTCTGTGTGAACGCAGAACGAGATTAGCGGTATGAGCACATACGAGTTCACAACACGCTGATGTAAGACGTCTACTCTGGGCCAATCATAACATTCTGACACAGATGACGCATTTACTCTGCGCTGTGTAGTTCGGTTTGAAGTCGTCTAATACGATGTCTCTGGCCCAAAAGCAGCTGCATGAATGTGAACGTTTGACACAAAATTGAAAACATCAACAAAAACACTGACCGCATATACCCCTCCATGTTTACAGATGATGTCACAGAATTTACCGGTATTCTGAAACTGATCCGTGAATGATGCTTTACCGGTAAAAAGACGGAACGTCATTGGCCGGTGTGAACAGTGCATTTTTGTATTTACTGGTAAAGTCATTCCGGTCATTTTACAGCCATTTATTGGTATTACTGTGTGAAGGGGGCTAATGACTTCCATAGTATGAAGTCAACAGCTACCAGCAACTGCTTGGTCACCATCATCATTCTTTAAAACACCATCTTTTGTGTTTAGCAGAAGAAAACAATTCAGACAGATTTGGAACAACTTTACAGTGAGTAAATGACAAAAATATATTTTTGGGTGAACTGTCCCTTTAAGGTTCATTTATGTTTAAGAAACTCACTTGCGGATAAACACCGGTTTTAACCGAGGCTCAGTTTCATCCTCGCTGTCTGTGTATTCCTCGTACTCTGACTCTGATTCAGGTTCATCACCAGACTTCCCCCCCTCCTCCTCCACCTCCACCTCCAAGATCTCCATTTCCTCGTTCTTCCTCTCTTGTGCACGTTGACGCATCATTGCTCTCCTCCTCTCAATTTCCTATACAGAACAGAAGACATAAAACCACTTATTTGTAAACTCATTTAGTACTCATTTAACTTTTCCCACAAATTCTGTTCAAGTGACCCACTTCATCATCGACTTCCTCCTCTTCTTCATCTTCGCTGCTCTCCTCTCGCTCAGGGTGCCACGTTCCTTCATCCGAGTCCTCACTGCTTTGAGCAATCAGCTCTGGCTCTGCTATCTGCCTGTGTCTCGCAAGCCTGTAGAAGACATAGTATTGCGTTTCACATTAACGCCAACAGATCCCTTTCACAAGAAAAATATATTTGTATAAATTGTATTGCACAGATGGATAAGCTGTACTTTTCTTCAACATCTTCAGTCACTCGATTCATGAGACGTCGAAGACGAGGATCAGATTTTTCCTCCTCTTCAATTTCCATCTCTGGCTCAGCCTCTTTACCCTTCTTAACAAACTGGAAATCCTCCTCTTCTTCATCCGAGGACTCCATCGGGGCATAGTCTGGACGCTTACCCGACACATATCGCTTCACCTTCACCTTCTCCATAGAAATTTCACCTGAAGTTAAAAAAAACATTGATAGAGTCATAAGCTGTGTTACTATGGAAACCAGATTTTGTTTTCTACATTTTCTAAAATTCTGAATTTTTATGCTGTCCTCTTGTTGAAATTAATATACAGGTGCCTCTCAATAACTTAGAATGTCGTGGAAAAGTTAATTTATTTCAGTAATTCAACTCAAATTGTGAAACTCATGTATAAAATAAATTCAGTGCACACAGACTGAAGTAGTTTAAGTCTTTGGTTCTTTTAATTGTTATGATTTTGGCTCACATTTAACAAAAACCCACCAATTCACTATCTCAACAAATTAGAATACTTCATAAGACCAATACAAAAAACATTTTTAGTGAATTGTTGGCCTTCTGGAAAGTATGTTCATTTACTGTACATGTACTCAATACTTGGTAGGGAACTTTTCCACGACATTCTAATTTATTGAGATGCACCTGTAGGCTTTCCCCCAGCACTGATAGAAGTTTTCAGCACGTTTTGACATTTAATAACTAAACCACTGTGCTGGTCTATTCCAAAGGTACCAAGTCTTGTGCAGTAACTATGTAAAACAGTAACTGTACGAAAAGTAAACTACAGTTACCGAGATGCATCTTGGTAAAATAGCAGTATCTTTACATTTTTATTATTTATATTGATCCATTTAGGAATATTAATACACAACAACACTTGTCACATTTAACAAAACTTTAATTGCATTTCATATCTGTGCATGTATTAATTCAAATTCAGTAATGTGCAAAGTTATTAAAAGACTGCCGTGTAGAAAAAAACCCGATAAAAAACAAGCTAACATTAGAAACTAAAAATACGAGACAAGATCCGCATACAAACACAGTTCAACTACAGGGGATTTATTTTGTATAAGACCAAGACTTTCATGTTTTCGTTATCGCATAATATTAGACACTCGCACGAATCATGTCAACACATGCTAATAGTCAAAGCTAACTGTTTCTCAAACAAATACCTTTTTCATTGCGGATCGGCACAGCTCCCGCCGTCGACTGAATCGGCGGCTGCTTGGCATTTAATGCGTTTGATCCTGACATTTTGGACACTTCACGCGGGACCCTTTACACTAGAAAAAAAACACAATCGCTGAAAGTGCCCGTAAAAATCCTTTATCCACTAACATGGACGTCCGGAAATTGTACGCCAGTACAAACCGCACGAAACATCGTCCCCGGAAACACTGACCTATTAAGTAGTTCCTACCTTTAATTGCACTTCTTTTATTCAACACATTATTTTTGTCCTGTCCTTCCCTTTGGTGATAAGCTGAATTATAGTAATCAGGTAAAAGCACGGTATTTCTAAAATTATGACTATTATTGTGGAAATCAGCTTCCATTTTCTTCCCCTAAAAATATGAATTCATATTTATGCCCCCCTCTCACTCAAATTAATGTGATTCTCTCAGGATTTATAGGTTTATTCCAAAGTCTTGTAGCCTCATACAGTTTTACTGTAGAAACATTAATAGTAACTATATCAGTCTTTTTTACATCTTGATAATAAAGCAGCATCTTTTATATTTGTATTATTCATATTGATTCATTTAGGAATATTAATAGACAACAACATTTGTCACATTTAACAAAACTTTAATTGCATTTTATATCTGTGCATGTATTATACACGTCTTCATATTATTAAATGTATTCGTCATTCACCCACCCTGATGTTGTTCTGTATGACTTTATTAAGTGGAACACCAAAGAAAATGTTGAGGAAATCTTCTCTTGTGTTCCACAGAAGAAAGTAAGTCAAAACACGTTTGGAACGGCTTCGGGGTGGCCTGAACTGGCCCTTTAGTGTAAAGAACATCCCATGATGATCAGTTACACACACAAAAAAAGCACAATCATTTAATTTCAACCAATGGCTCGTGACATCATCATAACTCCAATCCTCTCTGCAAAAAGAGCTGCTGCATTTTCTCCTCAAGTGCTGCATTGGTGCCACGGAGGCCTTTTACCACCTGAGATGCCCACACAAAGTATTCTTGAACCCTTTCAGCCGTCCAACCTGTCAACACAGATGCCAAGACACAAGCAGTATCACTACAGGTCGGAAATGCATTCATCCTCACACAAATCTCCTGAGCGGCAGTTTCAATATCTCACCAGTGGGAGTGCAACGATTGAGGTCCCGCAAATTATACAACTTGTCAGCTAGTTTAACTAGTTTGGCCTGATGGCTGCGGTGTGGTGCGTGCTCCACTTGCAGCCGCTTTCTCTCCTCTTTTGGTAATGACTTGTCATCTGTAACCTCCTGGACGATTCTCGCCACAGTTGGTCCAAACGAAGACTCCAGCTCCTCGATGGTTGTGTCAGTGTCCTCGACTGTGTCATGAAGCAATGCAGCCTGTACACAAGAGCACACAGATCAACCACATAAATGCATTTGTGAAATTCCATTAGCCTCTGTCATTACCAGTGTTGGGGGTAACGCATTACAAGTAACGTGAGTTATGTAATCAGATTACTTTTTTTAAGTAACTAGTAAAGTAACGCATTACTTTTTAATTTACAAGAAAATATCTGAGTTACTTTTTCAAAAAAGTAACGCCAGTTACTTTGTTTTCCCATTTATTGACTGACAAGTCTCCTGTCCCCATATTGGGAGAAATCAGAAGTGCAGAGGAGTTGTGTGCGCTGTGTGAACATGATGTTACTGTAGTTCTAGACTAAATGTGAATGTGCATTAATTCATCCCACTCGCAAAAAACAGATTTAGTATTCATCAAAATGAATTAAAACACTGAAACGCAAACTCAGAATGACGCAAACCTGCAATAATTAAATATGTTAAATAACACAAATGTATCTAATCCCATTCTATTAACCAATGTCTTTGCTGCTGACCTTTGATGATCCAGTTCAACCATACTAATAAGCAAAAATGACTTTAGAGAAACTAACAATTGTGCTTTGTTTTTTTATTGCTGAAGAGTGTTTCTTCTCCTGCGTTCTACTGTACAGACGTGAATGTACTTTTGCCTGAGGTTTATTCATTACACTTTTTGGTGTGAAAGGGCTTTTACATTTGCTACAAATAGAACTTCTTATATTAAAAACAATCAAGCCCTGCTTATATTTAAAAAGTAACGCGAAAGTAACGTAACGCATTACTTTACATACAAAGTAACTACGTACCGTAATTAGTAACTTTTTTAGGGAGTAACGCAATATTGTAATGCATTACTTTTAAAAGTAACTTTCCCCAACACTGGTCATTACTGCACGGCTCATAAAATACAACTCTTGTTATTTCTTCACGAATGAAGCATTTTTAGATAATGTACAAACTCGTATGTTCTTTAAAAGTAACGCACAACCATATTTCGGACTCACTTGTAAAACTTCAATATCTGTAATTCCACCCTCGTGACTTAAAATCCTCGCCACCCCTGGAAAGACAAGAAAAGCAGCTTTATTTTCGGGAGTCTGTCGGATTATAAATGATTGAAGCGTGTCTGCAGTGAAGTGCTGTAGTACAGTACCTATGGGGTGATTGATGTATGGTGTTGCATCAGGATCTTTACGGCGCTGATTGCGATGTTTCTCTGCAGCGAAGTTGATCGTTTCCAGCAGCACTGCAGTCGACGATGAGCTCATAGTTACTTTAAAGTAACGTTAGAATAAGATATTAAATGCACAGTCTGATATTTCTTTTATAAATAGTTCGGACTGAATACATAACCCAGAACATACAACTCACTTGTATATTAAAAATGAGGGTAATGTTACGATATACCTATGTTGTTTGTGTATAGAACACTGTTGTTTTTGTGTCCGCAAGTCTAAGATGTCCGTAGTGAAACAAGCGTAGCGCTGTTCGAGTCGTGAAATAAATGTTCTTTTTATTTGGATCTTTTCAATGAATCAGTTCAAAGGTTGAAATGAAACGAATAACTGAAAACAGCACACAGTGTTAATATGTACTACAGGTTTATCAACAAACATATGAAACTATGATAATAATAACTATACGTCTATTAAAGCGTGCAAAAACCATTTTAGCCAAGTGATGAATTAGTACGCTTATTGTTGCAAAATGACTTGTTTTTCATTATGAATAATGGCTGCAGCAGACTGAACCGGATCGTGTGAAATTACAATAAACACCTGCATTAATCGAAAAACGTGGTAAATAGCGATATGTGCCTACATGTATGGTTTTACTGTAACGTTTCAGAACCTCCAAAGACCACTGTACGACGCAAAAGAATCACTGGTTTTGCTGTTCAAAAGAACCGATTTGCGGAAATGAATCGGACTGTGAGATAGCGAAACCACTTCCGGAAAAAGGTGGACGAGGTATACGATACGAGTTCACTGCTTTTTGTATACATGCTGATTAAATTAATTCGGATGACTACATTTATGTTATTATTGTGGCTGACTTGCAACGTGGAATTGGACGTTCCGATATGTTGATAAACTGTGTAAATAAAAGACTTTTGAGAGTTTGAGCTGCTAAAGGAAAACCAGCTTCAATGACAGAAGCTGCAGTAATCGAGTGATACTTGTCATTCTGCACATGCAGCTTCCACAGATCGGAGTGACAGTAATGTTAGAGAGAAATGTTTTACAGGTTTATCCAGCTGTGGAAAGTGTGGTAGGATCCCTCCATATGGCACACACAGAGTGGAGAGATGCTCCTGAGCTGCCTGATTTCTCCCTGCTCAAAAGACTGGCCAGAGACCAGCTCATCTTCCTGCTGGAACAGGTGACACGACCACCCACTGTGTCTTTATATTCTTCTTTCTTCAAAAAAGTACTTTCCATTTTGAATTTGTATTTTAAGTGTCAACATGTATGTTTTGCAGTTGCCAGGGAAGAAGGATTTATTTATTGATGCAGATTTGATGAGCCCTCTCGATCGAATAGCAAATGTCACAATCCTAAAGGTATGATATCATGTATACCATTTTAGGAGAAAGTATTGGCACACTGTATTTCTAAATGCCTTGCGATTATGATCTTCTTGAAATATAAGTATGGAAATGTGTATTCACACCTTAATTAATCTAACAAGTCTACACCTGATTTCTCCTTTAGCAACATGAAGTCGACAAACTGTACAAAGTTGAGCTGAAGCCAATTGTCAGCAGTTCAGACCAGTAAGTAAAATTATGTTTTTAACAAGCAAAAACAAGTTTCGTTTATATACTTCCTCTCTGAAATATACATATTTTCTCTTTTTTTCGCAGGCTGTGCTTCCTGATACGTCCTCGAATACAAACTGTGAAGTGGATTTCAGGTTGCCGTGGTTTGCTGTTGTGATATAATCTATGTGGAAAAAGCAGGAGGAAGTATAGATTAATAGTTTGTCTTAATGTTTACAGATTTAGTTAATGCAGACAAAGTGGCTGGAAGATTCAGAAGATATAAGATCATATTTACCCCACAAAAGGTAACTGGTGGTCTGGAAATTATGTTAAAATATGCAGAAGTTTTATTTTGTTGTCTGATTGTAATGTTATGACATTCTTTACAGTTTTATGCATGTGAGACGGTTTTGGAAGAGCAGGGAGTCTATGGAGGTAGATTAAGTGTGTTAATTTGTCTATCTTTGGCACTGTGTCTCCTAATACAGACATTAACTATGATGTTCTTTTCTTAGATGTTACAACCGATGAGTGGAATTTCTACATTCTTCCTCTGGATGACGACATCCTGAGTTTAGAGCTGCCTGAATTCTTCAGAGATAACTTTCTGGTAATGCTGATTTGGATGCTACAGATCTTTAGATCTGAAAAACAGTTTTAAATTTGGTATGTTTGATTAGTTTGTGAGATTTTTACCTATTTTGGGATTTTTAGTATGTATTGTTATCTAGAAGGAATATTATTGAGATATACTCTTCAGTGTCACGTGATTCTTCAGAAATCATTGTAATATGGTGCATTTCTTCTTAATTTTAGTGTTGCTGCTTAATATTTTTGTGAAAACTTTCATAGAAAGAATAACATTTATTTGAAAAAGACCTAAAGGTCATAAATCTCTTTACTGGATTTAGATGAATTCAATGCATCCTTGCTAAATAAAAGTATTGATTTCTTTAACTGACCTGGAACTTTTGACTATTAGTGTAATTTATGAGTAATGATTGATATATGAGTAATTGTTATTTGATTCATCAGGAGGGAGACCAGCGCTGGGTGACCACTGCAGGAAGTGCTCTACATCTTTTACAGTCTGTCTATGGCTCCTTCTCAAAGGTGTATGGTATTGGTAGATGTGCCAAGGTGAGGATTTGTGACAAAACCCTTAACCTCACAGATTAACAGATTTTGGTGGATGAGAACATGGGTCGCGGAAGCGGTGGGGGTGGGGGGCTACTTTTAACCCGGGTTACTTTTGAGGTCTGGTACAAATATGACATGGGCTTTAAATAATAACAAAATTATTGATAAAAGTTTAAAGTCCGGATGTAGACTCTGATGTTGCGGGAGCCGCGATCAAAATGGGTCTTTGAAAGTAATGATACGCTGCAAACATTATTCCAGTAGGTGGCGAACAGTGAGTGTTAAATGCATTTGATGTCTGAATCATTCATTCAAGAGATTCAAAACGAAACAAGTCTTCTTTTAGCTTCATTTATTTAAAATGATTTTTTTTACATTATTAGGCTAATTCGTTTAAATTAATAAATATTTTTAAATAGACTCATTTACTATAACATTAATAAAACTTTTTTTCAGAAACTCAAGTAAATTACATATTTCGTTTGGTTGTCTGTTTTGTTTTCAGAATCGTGGGAGAATCATAGCTTAAAAATACATAGGCTAATACATGTGGCAACTAACTAATACCATTAGTAGGTAATATATTTATTATTTTATAGGTAATATTAATACTGTTTCTAATATTAAAATTAGTTCTGCAACCCAATCCCCCCACGGGCCCCCCCTCCTTTTGGTTCGTTTCCGCTGATCCATGGATGAGAATCAATGCAGTCTCTCATGTATGTCTGCGTATGTAGATGGTGTATGAATCCTGGAGGGAGCTAATGGAGGAGGGGGAACAGAGAACAAGGCAACCTGAATTTGCGAAAGTCTTTCTTGTTGACAGAGGTCAGTTATTTAAAATGAAAATACATTTACATTTAGTTGTACTATTATAGTTTTTGGAAAATTGCCTTTTTCTGTTGTAATAACAACTTGCATAATTTGTATTTTAATATTTTAGATGTGGACTTTGTTACTCCTCTCTGCTCTCAAGTTGTTTATGAGGGATTGGTAGATGATCTTTTCAGAATAAAATGTGGTAAGTAAGCAATTTTATATGACAAGGTCTTTGTGTCGTAGTTGTTTAAAACATGTTTATGTCTGTCTGTATAACAGGTTAATTATAACATTCTCAAGTTCATCTTTTTTTATGTCATTTTGATTTTGTTTCTAGGCACTGTGGAGTTGGGACCAGATGTCACTTCCTCTGACAAGAGCATCAAAGTGATGCTTAACTCTCAAGATAAAGTAGGAGTTAGATAGACTTTATTAAATTGACAGTGGTTAGTAACTGCGATTTTAAAAAAATGACCCTGCTTGTTTAATTAATCAGGTGTTCAGTGAAATAAGGAACGAGCATTTCTCCAATGTGTTTGGCTTTTTAAGCCAGAAGGCCAAAAATCTTCAAACAGCATATGATGTAAGTGCTTGCTACAGATGGCATGTGTTTCATAGCATGTTAGGATACATTTTAGCATATTCTCAGTGTGACAATAATCCAAAAATGTATGAATTGGTAACAGAAGCGGCGTGGGATGGACATCCAGCAGATGAAGGCATTTGTTTCAGATGAACTGAAAGGACTGAAACAGGAACATCGTCTTCTCAGTCTTCGTAAGTAGTGTATACACTACTGCTTAAAAGTTTGAGGACAGCAAGGGTGCATTAAATTGACTGGAAATGGCAGTGATAACACATATAATTTCTGTTAAAAAAAAAAAGCTGTTCTTTTGTACTCTCAATTTTTTTACAAATCCTGACAATCATGATTTCCACAAAAAATTTTGATAATAGCAAGAAATGTTTCTTGAGCACCAAATCAGCATATTAGGGACTTCTTTCAGAAACATTAATAAAATCTCTCCGCACCCACATTTTAGAACGGTAGTGTGTTAAATGTTTCCTTTGGCATCATAAATAGAGCAAATCCTGTTAGTTAGTACAGCTGCTTGCAAATAATGAAGACAGTTTCTTAGTAATAAATAAAAGAACATGCTTTGTTCTTCCACTAGACATTGGTGCAAGTGAATCCATGATGAAGAAGAAAACCAAGCAAGATTTCCAGGAATTGTTGAAGACTGAACACTGTAAGATGTCTTGATAAGTTTAAAATCACACAAATCTGAAATCTACAACATGACACTCTAATCTCACTCATTTCTGTATCTCCTCCTTTTTTACAAATACTAGCATTACTTGAAGGCTTTGAGATCCGTGAATGTATCACCTACATTGAAGAACATATCAACAGACAGGTATGAGAAAACAAAGAATGTTATTGTTATGAGACACTGGTATAATAATGCTACAGTAATAATCATGCTTGAGGAAACTCTGTCCATCAGGTGTCAATGATTGACAGTCTTAGACTCCTTTGCCTGTTGTCCATCACAGAAAATGGTGAGTCTTGTATACAAATTCCATGGCTAAGGCTGTTTATTTCAACAATTTCTGTTAAATATTGCATTTAATTCTCCAACAGGTCTTTTGTCCAAAGACTATAGATCTCTTAAAGCGCAGTACCTTCAGGTATGTTATGATTTGAAAGTTGACATTTATAAACAACTCATTTACGTAACACTTCATAAAGCCATGGTATTACTTTATGTCTTTAAAATGAGTGTTTAAGTGGCACGTCTTAAATGACTGACGGTGTTTTTGAGATTATGTTCTCTGTGATACCGTAAGTTGTCTCTTGTTTAGAGTTATGGTATAAAGCACCTGCTGACGTTTGCAAACCTGAGACAGCTGGGTCTGCTGGAAGAACAGCAAGCTGGAGAAACACTGACAGTCATGGAGAGTAAAGTGGGGAAACTTGTCAATGACAAGACTGTAGGTGAGAATGTGGAACCTCTCATTCGCTCTCTCTCTTCCTCTCTCACTCTCATATTTATTACATTGACTACAATGTACACATACATACATGCACTGGGTAGTTTCTTATGTTTTCTGTTCAGGGAAGCTGACGGATGCCTTTTCCTCATTGGCTAAGAAGAGCAATTTTCGAGCTCTGAGTAAAAGACTTGCTCTGGTTAGCAAACATACAATATTTAATTACTATAAAGAATAAAAAACAAACAAAAAAACAAGAAATATTTACATCATGATCATCTTATCTACACCTACAGGTACCAAAGTCTGGTGAGGAATATGATCTTCGCGTTCCGCGAGACATGGCTTATGTTTTCAGTGGTGCTTATATTCCTCTGAGCTGCAAACTGATTGAACAGGTTAGCTTTAAAAGAAGGCTTTGAATGCTTTGCCTTTTTTTCCTCGTTTTTGCTATACAACATTTGACAGTGTTTGCTTCTGGCCCGTGCTGTCCGCAGGTGTTGGAGAGAGATGGTTGGACAGGTCTGGAGGAGGTTACACGCATGCTGAATGGACAGGAATTTGCTGTAACAGGTTTGAACAAAACATTTGTTTGTATAAAGCTTTATATAATGTTTGTAAGCTATGTAAAGTAATTATATGGTGGTGTAGTAGTTCAGAATATATTCATTATTGTTTGGAATTTGTAAAAAAAAATATTTTTGTCAATTTTCTTATGTTTAGAAAAATTTGATTATTATCATTATTATTATTATTATTATTAATAATTTTATTGATGTTTTATTTTTTTTGCTATCAAGCATACACTTCCCCCTCTTTTGTCCTGTTTTTGTTTCAGGTGGCAGTAGTAGTTCAGAAGCCAGGAACAAAACTGATGCTCAAAGGATTGTTCTAGTGATGTTTCTTGGTGGCTGCACCTTCTCTGAGATCTCTGCACTCCGGTTCCTTGGCAAGGAAAGAGGTGACATATTCTAGAATGTATTTTGTGTTTTTATAGATGCTTATTACGTAAAACAAATTGAATATATGGTTAATATAAAACTGTCCATTTGAAAGGTTGCAGATTTGTAGTTGTCACTACAGCCATCACTAACAGTGCACGGCTTCTGGAAGCATTACTGGATAACCATGCTTGAGTCTGAGACAACATTCCACAAGAAGACACTCTATGATCAATTCCAGGAGAGGGCAAAAAGGACAGAATATGCCCGAATTGTCCCAGACATCTATATCATCCCCAAACAAATGTACTGTTACAGGGGATGACAAAAAGGTGTGATTATTCTTAAAGGGTTAGTTCACCCAAAAAGGACAATTCTGCCATCATTTACCCACCCTCATGTGTTTCAAATCTGCATGACTTTCTTTCTTTTGCAGAACATAGAAGAAGATATTTTGAAGAATGTTTGTAACCAAACAGCTTTGGTGACCATTGACCGTGTATAGAAAAAAACACGGAAATGTTTCTCAAAATATTTTCTTTTATGTTTCACAGAAGAAAGAAAGTCATGCATGTCTGGAACGGCATGAGGGTGAGTAAATTACAACAGGATTGTGGTTTTCGGGTGAACTGTCCCTTTATTTGTCTGCGCAGGCGTCTTCTGAATTTATGCGTGGATAATTGGCAAACATGGGATATAAAAAACTGCACTTTATAAAAATGTTTTATACTCTCTGTTCAGAACTTGCCATGCATGCAGTAACTGATTCAAAACTGATCAATAAAACAGTTACTGGTGTCAGGTGTGTCTTTTAGCTCCATCCAACTATTATTGAGTACACAGTGAAATGGCCAGTGAACCCATTTAGCTATGTGTATATTTTCAAGTCAAAGTTAATTCGTTTATTTTTGAAATGACCAACAATATGACATACAATAAGCACATTACACAAATATGGTACATGTGATACACTTTGTTATGAGATGTATTAGATATGTTTAATATTATCTATTATCTAACAAATTTAACCTAGCATGAAAAGCAGCTTGTTCCTCGTGTTTGCTATACAACATTTGACAGTGTTTGCTTCTGGCCCGTGCTGTCCGCAGGTGTTGGAGAGAGATGGTTGGACAGGTCTGGAGGAGGTTACACGCATGCTGAATGGACAGGAATTTGCTGTAACAGGTTTGAACAAAACATTTGTTTGTATAAAGCTTTATATAATGTTTGTAAGCTATGTAAAGTAATTATATGGTGGTGTAGTAGTTCAGAATATATTCATTATTGTTTGGAATTTGTAAAAAAAAATATTTTTGTCAATTTTCTTATGTTTAGAAAAATTTGATTATTATCATTATTATTATTATTATTATTAATAATTTTATTGATGTTTTATTTTTTTTGCTATCAAGCATACACTTCCCCCTCTTTTGTCCTGTTTTTGTTTCAGGTGGCAGTAGTAGTTCAGAAGCCAGGAACAAAACTGATGCTCAAAGGATTGTTCTAGTGATGTTTCTTGGTGGCTGCACCTTCTCTGAGATCTCTGCACTCCGGTTCCTTGGCAAGGAAAGAGGTGACATATTCTAGAATGTATTTTGTGTTTTTATAGATGCTTATTACGTAAAACAAATTGAATATATGGTTAATATAAAACTGTCCATTTGAAAGGTTGCAGATTTGTAGTTGTCACTACAGCCATCACTAACAGTGCACGGCTTCTGGAAGCATTACTGGATAACCATGCTTGAGTCTGAGACAACATTCCACAAGAAGACACTCTATGATCAATTCCAGGAGAGGGCAAAAAGGACAGAATATGCCCGAATTGTCCCAGACATCTATATCATCCCCAAACAAATGTACTGTTACAGGGGATGACAAAAAGGTGTGATTATTCTTAAAGGGTTAGTTCACCCAAAAAGGACAATTCTGCCATCATTTACCCACCCTCATGTGTTTCAAATCTGCATGACTTTCTTTCTTTTGCAGAACATAGAAGAAGATATTTTGAAGAATGTTTGTAACCAAACAGCTTTGGTGACCATTGACCGTGTATAGAAAAAAACACGGAAATGTTTCTCAAAATATTTTCTTTTATGTTTCACAGAAGAAAGAAAGTCATGCATGTCTGGAACGGCATGAGGGTGAGTAAATTACAACAGGATTGTGGTTTTCGGGTGAACTGTCCCTTTATTTGTCTGCGCAGGCGTCTTCTGAATTTATGCGTGGATAATTGGCAAACATGAGATATAAAAAACTGCACTTTATAAAAATGTTTTATACTCTCTGTTCAGAACTTGCCATGCATGCAGTAACTGATTCAAAACTGATCAATAAAACAGTTACTGGTGTCAGGTGTGTCTTTTAGCTCCATCCAACTATTATTGAGTACACAGTGAAATGGCCAGTGAACCCATTTAGCTATGTGTATATTTTCAAGTCAAAGTTAATTCGTTTATTTTTGAAATGACCAACAATATGACATACAATAAGCACATTACACAAATATGGTACATGTGATACACTTTGTTATGAGATGTATTAGATATGTTTAATATTATCTATTATCTAACAAATTTAACCTAGCATGAAAAGCAGCTTGTTTTAAACAAACCAAATATGGGTATGGAAATGAAATATAAATAGTGCAATAAACAGAGATATTTCAAGATATTTGTTATACGACGTCGGAAATATAGGGTAAAATGGACCATCACTATTGTCGAACAATTACTTATTTTTCGTTACTATAAAATATTAATGGAAAAAAATGAGAAGTGGTCGTTTAAAAACGTCTCTGAGGTCACGGTGGAAGAATCCGTCTGTTTGTCTGACACTTCCTCACGCATGCGCAGGAAAGCTCGAATCAGCCAATCAGACGAGCGGCGCTCTTTCGACGCATATTTTGAATCGGACAGAAACGGTTACGCGCACGGCCGGAGTGCGAGGACTGTGCAGTCACATATGCCTTTACAAAACACAAATAAACAAGCGAAAAGCCTTGCCTTGGGGTGAAGATGAGGAAGAGGTGAGTACGTTTGCTGATATGTTTTAATTTGGGGGTGTTTATTTACGAATGCGGAGACAGATTTAAACGCGTGTCATTTGATCAAAATGTAGTTCGAGCTGCAGCTTGTTTTGAAGATGACATTTGGCATTGTAATTTATGTTAATCCACACACGCGGTCATTAATTTACATGTCATTTAACTGTCTGAGATTCATGCAGCGCCTAACGTTACTGCTGTTGAGATAGCAGGTGTTTTCAGCTCATTTCAGCTCCAGCTCGTATGGGTGGGTAACGTTAACGGTATTTATATAATGTCATGGCAAACATGACTCAGTAAAGCAATAAGTTAACGTGCATTCACTGAATGAATAAATGCCAATATATGAAAACGTTTAATCGCAGTTCTAAACAATCGAATGTACATAACGAAATTTTTAAGTAGATAATAATGTAGTAACTTCTGTTAATGTTATTAATGAACCTAATCACTGGTGGATATCTGTAAGTACATAAATGTCAAGGAATAGATGTTTATCAACAATGTATTTTCTGTTCTTTCTCTCAATGATTTTAGTGAGGTGATTGCTGCAGAATCAGTGGCATGTCTGAATAAAGCTCTCTGCCATCTGAAGGACATCTGGGAGGAAATTGGCATCCCCGAGGACCAGCGATTAGAAAGAACAAATGTGGTTAAGAATCATGTCAAAGTGAGTACTTGAGCAGCATCTGGTGAATCCTCAGGGCCGCATTAAAGGGGGTCATATGATGTTGCTAAAAAGAACATTATTTGGTGTAAAAAAATGTGTTTATGCGGTTTAAAGTTTAAAAAAAACACATTATTTTCCACATACTGTACATTATTGTTTCTCCTCTATGCCCCGCCTTTCTGAAACGTGTCGATTTTTACAAAGCTCATCGGTCTGAAAAAGCGAGGTGTGCTCTGATTGGCCAGCTATCCAGTGCGTTGTGATTGGCCGAATACCTCAAGAGTGAGACGGAAATGTTACATCCTTTACCATACTGTGATGCCCTGTCCGGCCGGAGCTACGATTCAAAAACATGAAAACCAATTACAAACGAGGCATTTGTTGCATCCAGTGGGGTCATAATTATGGATTATAATGACTTATACTGTCTTTTTACGCGTTGCGTTGCATCGCGCCGCGGCGTTATGCAAATCTTCCCACATCGTGACGTAGACATGTGGGGGCGTGTTAGAACGAGCCGTTTTAGGTAGGCGTGGTTGACTCTTAACTTTTATAAAGAATATCTCTTTGGATTTGAGACTTTAGTCTTTGCAACTTTACAGATCTTCTTTATGCACCAAGAGCTTGTAACACTCCAAAGAGAAAGGAAAAATTGAAATCGCATCATACAACCCCTTTAAGACCTCACTGGGCCAAATGGCAACAGCAGCTATATTAGGCTACTTTGGAGGAATAGTTCACCCAAAAATTAAAGTTATGTTGTTGTTGTTCTCAACCTGTATGAGTTTCCTTCTGCTGTTGAATGCAAACATATATATTTGGAACACTGGAATACTGGTAACCAAACAGTTTCTTTGCCATCATGACTTCCATAGTATGGAGAGAAAAAACACTATTGGAGTCAACAGGGACCACTTCCTGGTGGTTATGAATATTCTTCAAAATATCTTCTTTTATGTTGAGAACAAAGAAATTCATAAAGGTTCAGAACAACTTGAAACTGAGTAAATAATACTGTTGTATTGTGTGTATTGTATTGTGTGTAAACTGATACTATAATATTTAAATTTTCGGGTGAACTATATCCCTTTAAAATCTCATCATATAATGCCAGAATCTTATAATAGCCAACTATTGCACATGCTTTATCTTTAACTATTAACGTTCATTTAAGACACAAATGACTGTTGACAAGGAGACAGGCATTTTGACACATAACTATGTGTATTCGAACGTTAAAGCACAAGGTGCGAAAAATAACTCTTAATTTAGTCGGTTTACGCTGTACGAGCAAGTGCGCGCCGCGCGTATCAGAAACAGTCTTAATGCGCGCATTTGCCAAAATGAATTCTGACCCACTGCTTAATGTCCCTGAACAGTTAAATTAGTTTTTAAACCACAATGCTTAAAATGCGTTTAAATTAAAAGCTTACATCATAACACGTTAAACCACAATGCTTAAAATGCGTTTAAATTAAAAGCTTACATCATAATGCGCAAAATGAATTTCTCAACCCATAAGCGAATATACTAGGCCTATAGAGTTTGTTCAAACACAAAAAGCAATATACATCTACAGGGCTCCAGACTAACATTTGAGAGCAGTGGCACCAGCGCCACCAAGTTCTACAGATGGTGGCACCAGGAGCAGATTTGGTAGCGTTGGGGGTGATGTGCAGGAGTATTAAAATATAGATCATTTAATCATAAAATTACTATTGTTTTGCATTAATAAGTGCAGTTACTAATAATATTACATGTTCATTTCATGTTTATTTTTCTTTTGTTTATTGTTTATACAGATTTGACTGTAAAGCACTAAGCTTGAGTTAAGATGCATACAAAATGTACTTGTATTAACAACAGTAACAGGTGCAAAATCTAATGTTTATATAGAATATTTATATATTCCACTCTTATTAAATTTACCGTTATTCTTCTTGTACAGTGTTTCTCAACCCTGGTCCTGGGCGCCCCCCAACCCTGCACATTTTGTGTGTCTCCCTAATCAAACACACCTGATTCAACTCATTAGCTCATTAGAAGAAACTCCAGGACCTGAAATGGGTGTGTCAGATAAGGGAGACATACAAAATGAGCAGTGTTGGGGGGCGCCCAGGACCAGGGTTGAGAAATACTGTTCTAGTATATGGAACTGACCAACTTCAGTAATTATGTGTGATTTTAATGGCAGATTGAAGAAAAGTTTGTTTTTCAAGGCACTTTGTGACTTTTCTTACTTCATACACAAAAAAAAGTGTAAAATTCTGACAAAATCTGATTTCTTGATGATTTGAAATATTATAGTAGTGATTTTATAATTTCAAAATATAGAGAAAAAGTAGAAATTAATGACTATTAAGCCAATAAGTGCTCCTCTGCTGCCGTTTACTGGTTATAATTGTGATTTGATGTATTTTTTTAAATTTGACATAAGTGTTTGTTTACCACAAAGTATATTTTGGTCATCCCATTAAAAATAACATTCAAACTGGATCATTTTAGAGCTTTAAAGTGCTGGAAATAGTTGTGTGAAATGCTTGAAAGTCATTGAAAAGTGCTTGAATTTCTCTCTCAAAAGGTTGTACAAACCCTGAAATGAATGATGTAATGCATTCGACTATTTCTACCACAACACCATGGTTACAGTTAGCATTACCGCTTCTGGTTTCCTGACGTATGTCAGCGCTGTTGATAACAGAGAATTCTGTGCAGAATTTGAATGATTCTCACTAGATCTCGCAGCAACCTTATCATTGTGCGGCGAATTCAAACGCTTCTCACTGGATCTGCAGCACTGTTGTATCTGTGCAGTAACGGGGTCACGAAATCAAAATGCCATTTGGTCGCAGTCTGGAGCCTTGCATCTATCAAGTTAATAATCAAACTAACCTAAAATCTGTGGGGATGATGATGCTGTGTTTTTATCAGTTCCATGTGTCCGGTCCATTTGCGGTTCCACAACTCCCACTCCATCATCAGCTTTAGTAAAATAAACTAGCTGGGGATGGTTTCCCCCCTCTCTCCTCATTTTTTTTCTCTCACTATTTTATTTTTATTTTTTTTAGAATAGTTGACGTTTTTACTTATCGAAGATTGGCTATGTGCTAGGGCTGTGCGATATGGACAAAAAAAAACTATCGCGATTTCTGTGATCAATTTTGCGATTTCGATTTTAATCACATGCTTTACAGTCATAAATGCATTCAGTGTGAATTTGAAAATATTTCAAATTCACACTGAATGCATTAATGACTGTAAAGCATGTCTGTGTGTGTCAAAATCGTGATTAAAATCGAAATCGCAAAATTGATCAAAGAAATCGCGATAGGTTTTTTTTTGTCCATATAGCACAGCCCTATAATAAATGCATTTGATTGGTAAACCAAATTCAAATGTGACGTTTTAATCTAATGGAAATGCATGGAATTTACGGAAAAACTCCACTTAATAATAGCGCTAAAAAGTGAGGGGCGTGGTGGGGCTTTGGCGATCGGCGCTACCGATGTCTGTCAATCTCCTCCACAGCCAAGCACGGGCCCCCTCCTTGCTTGGGCCCCGGGGCTTCAGCCCCGCCTAGCCCAATGGTTAATGCGGCCCTGTGAATCCTATGAAAGAGTTTTTTCAGTGATAACCTAACAAAACATGTACTTTAGAGTCTTCTGGACATGATGATTGTGGAGGAAGAGAGTCTGCGGAAACGTCTGATGACAAGTATTGAGAAATGTCAAAAAGAGTTGAGTAACTTGTGCTTGGAACTGCAGCTCCCCCCATTTCAGGTAAGTATTTACTCTGGATACATACTTTAGATAACACCATGGTAACCAGAAAAAAAAACAGGTTTTGAATAAAGTTTGGAACTGAGATTTTTTTCCTTTTGTTTTTGAAAGCAATCTCTTGCGCTCACCAAGGCTGCATTTTTGTGATCAAAAATACTGTAAAAACAGATATACAGTACACTATCAGTATATATACTGATATACACTATATGTTGAAAACAGTTGTTCAGCTTAATATTTGTGTGGAAACTGATAATTTTTTTCAGGATTCTTTGATATATAGAAAGTAAAAAACGTTTATTTTGAATTTATTATCACTTTTGATCTTTTTATCGCATCCTTGATGAATAAATGTATTAATTTCTTTAAAAATCTAACTTTCCCCGAACTTTTGAACAGTACTACATCACGGTTTCCACAAAAATATTAAGCAGCACAACTGTTTTCAACATTGATAATAACATAAATGTTTCTTGAGCACCAAATCAGTGTATCAGAATGATTTCTGAAGGATCATGTTATACTGAAGACTGGAGTAATGGCTGCTGAAAATTCAGCTTTGTCATCACAGGAAAAAATTATTAAATTTTAAAATAAAAAAAGGTTATTTTAAATTATTTGATTTCACAATATAACTGTTTTTACTATTATATGATGACTATTATAATTACTATTATTATTAATCAAATAAATGCAGCCTTGGTGAGCATTAATGATTCCAAACCTTTGACCAGTAGAAAATTTCTTTATAGCTAATACACTAAAAGCCACGTAACTTTTTGATTGTATGAGGTCACAACAGAATGAAGAAACGTATTTTTTGTGGTTCTGGTTCATAATCATTTTAGGAGGACAGAAGTAGCACAATGCTACAGCAGGAAAAAGACCTCCGGATACATGTTGAAGTGATGTTGAAGGAGAAAAATCAGAGAATGCAAGCGCTCAAAGCCTTAACCGAGAAGGATCAGGATCTCTGTGACCTGCTCTGCTTGCAGCCATTTTCTATCTCTGCTGGTTCTGTTCCTTCCCTGGAACAGCTGGAGAAATTCCGTCAACACATCTCCTCTCTCACTGCTGAGAAAGTATGACATTAAGTCTTTGTTTTAAATACTACACTCTTATAAACGTCTCAGCAATTGAAATATTGTGTTCAGTTTGATATACAGTGTTTTTTATATATGTTTAAAGGAACGAAGACACAACGAATTTGTCACATTGAAGAAGCAAATAATACTTTGCATGGATGATCTGGAACAGTTGCCTGAGACTAGTTTTGAAAAGGATGTCGTTTGTGAAGATGAAGAGAGTTTTTGCTTGTCTAAAGAAAACATTGATTCACTCAAAGTCCTCCTTCACCAGGTACAACATAAGCTCAATCTGACATACTCTAAACATTGTAAACAATTATATAACTCTGTATTTAAACATTTCAGTTGGAGAGCAGAAAGACAGAGAATGAACGTGTCTGTGGCTCTTATCGGGAGAAGATCCATGAACTATGGGAACGGTTGCAGATTCCACAGGAAGAGCGTGATGCGAAGATTTGTGAACACATGACCCTGTCAAAGAAAAGAAATATGCAAGCTGTTAGTAACCTTTTGACTTTTTGCTTCTATGAAAAACACATTATTTTTCCTTTACCTTAATTATACAACCTTGCATTAATTACAGGGTTCCCGTGGGGTCTTAAAAAGTCTTAAATTGTACAAGAAAGTCTTAATTAGGATTTCAGGAGGTCTTAAATTTGGGGACAGAAAGATCAGAATTGCGATATGGCTTAATGTGACGATTAAACTTCAAAAGGCTATGATTTCATTTAATAAACACGAGCGCTGCGCGTTTCAGCGTCAGGTGCTGAGCTGCTTTGTGTTCTTCTGTGACTGGGGAAACAGTTCTATTTCGGCCGTTCCGAAAGCGCCTCCTGCTGGCAGAAAATCAATGTGCATTTTCAATAAGCCTGTTTTGTTGGAGTAGGGTATTCCGGAGGCTGCAGTTTCAGGACCGCATTTCTAGGACCCTATAGGCTAGTTTCTTTTTTAATTATTTAATTATTATTTTTTATTTTTTCTGTATGTATATATTAGCAGCTCATACTATTTTATAGCACTTGCTATTCAATTCTGTATATTATTTTTAAGGAATTATGTAGTTTTTTTTAATTGTATACACTTAATTATTGTCCTAACCAACTCCTAACCCTAAACATACCCGTTGGTAACCCTCTTGAAATAGTTAACCTAATTTATTTCAATATATATTATATACACACAGTATATATACAGTATCTCACAGAAGTGAGTACACCCCTCACATTTTTGTAAATATTTTATTATATCTTTTCATGTGACAACACTGAAGAAATGACACTTTGCTACAATGTAAAGTAGTGTGTAC
>NW_015544154.1:957307-1013223 GCF_001515605.1 Sinocyclocheilus anshuiensis
TGTGAGATACTGTATATAATCTCACTCTCTCACTCTATCTATCTATCTATCTATCTATGTAGTTTTTAGGTTTTAAATTCTGTTTTCTTAGAAAGAAAGACTTGTCTTTGCGAGACTTGCTCATTTCACATCTGATGTGTGACCCACTACCAAACAAAAGTGCAGTAAACGGTAAAAAAAATTGCGGTACAAATTAGTGTGTTTATTAGTACATTAATAAATGTAAAATAATTTGAATACAAATACTAGTTTACAACATCCAGCAGCCCAGTGAACTGTTTTGCACAGCTAAATAGGTTAAATGGAGATTGCTGACATCGCCTCACACACAAGTTACCATCTGATCTGGATACAGACTGGATCTGGTGGCTACGGTGACCTTGGAATAAGAAAGAAACGGACTAATATTAGCATAGATGCCATTCTTCTAACGATGTAGCAAGTACATCGGGTGTTATGGGAAGTGTTCCTGGTTACAAGCTGTACACTCACTACTTTACATTGTAGCAAAGTGTCATTTCTTCAGTGTTGTCACATGAAAAGATATAATAAAATATTTACAAAAATGTGAGGGGTGTACTCACTTCTGTGAGATACTGTATATAATCTCTCTCTCTCACTCTATCTATCTATCTATCTATCTATGTAGTTTTTAGGTTTTAAATTCTGTTTTCTTAGAAAGAAAGACTTGTCTTTGCGAGACTTGCTCATTTCACATCTGATGTGTGACCCACTACCAAACAAAAGTGCAGTAAACGGTAAAAAAAATTGCGGTACAAATTAGTGTGTTTATTAGTACATTAATAAATGTAAAATAATTTGAATACAAATACTAGTTTACAACATCCAGCAGCACAGTGAACTGTTTTGCACACCTAAAATAGGCTAAATGGAGATTGCTGACATCACCTCGAACACTCAAGTTCACGCCAGCTCTTACATTAAAAATAAGATGGAAAGATAAAAAATGAATAGTTTCCATGGATCTAGTCTTTGCATCTGTTTGTTTGATGTTTGAATCCGGTCTCCTCTGTTGGAATAGAATTGGCTAGATGGCGCTGTCACAAAAACATAAGGTCCTAGTTGAAACGTGGTCCTGAAACTGCTGCCTCCGGTATTGCAGGAACACAGTATTGGGGTTGTTTTTGTTCAGACCAATGTGAACATCGACCCATGTTTTTAACTCTGCAAACACGCAGAGCTGTAAATGTGAACTGGTGGATCGATAAGAAGATAATGCATTATAAAAATCTAAACAGTAAAATGTATTTATATGTTATTTTATTAATATAATAATTTATTGATGATAATTGTTTAAATTAATATAATAACTAATACTTTTGACTCATCCATTTTATAAAAAAATGGTTTAAAGGCTGAAATGTGAAGTGTACCATTATAAAACTTTGTTTTTGTAAAAACTTCTATCTGAACTGTAAATCATGCTTTTTATAGTAATTTTACACTTTAATGTTACTATAGACATTGCCCTACCCCGCTCATAATGGTATTAATTTTATTTGTGCAGGTCTTAAAAAAGGTCTTAAATTTGAGTTTAAAAATCCTGCAGAAACTTTGAATTAAAGCTTCTAAATGGCTAACCATTGTATTGAACACAGATAATAAATTTTTTATGTCCTCTACTGTCAGTTACAAGCTGAGGTCAAACGTCTTGAAGAACTGAAGCTTAAAAATATTCAAAATGTTACTGAGGCCATTCGGAATGAGATTGCCGTGTTCTGGGATAAGTGCTTTTATAGCTCTGACCAACGGCAAGCTTTTGTGCCCTTTTATGATGGTGAGTAGTCATTTTCTATATTACATTGTTGACTTCAAAATCTGCCTGTCTTTTGTAATAAAATAAAGATTTAAAGGTTGCTTTTTTTCTAAGATGATTTCAGCGAGGAGCTCCTAAGCTTACATGATGCAGAAATAGTGCGGCTTAAACAGTACTATGAGGATCATAAAGATCTTTTTGAAGGTGTTCACAAATGGGAGGAAAGCTGGAGACTTTTCTTAGAGCTTGAAGTAAGTTGAACTAACTGAAAATATTCAGCATATGCTTTTGCATCACCTAACTCTGTACATTTTGTGGTAGGAAAAGGCCAAAGATCCATCCAGATTCACCAACAGAGGAGGAAACCTTCTAAAGGAGGAGAAACAACGGGCTGATCTGGTCAAAAGTCTCCCCAAGGTAATTATGACACATTTGTGTGTGTGTATGTGTATGTGCGTGTATATATATATATATATATATATGTATGTATACCGCTAGGGGCGCTGTCACAAAAACATAAGGTCCTAGTTGAAACGTGGTCCTGAAACTGCTGCCTCCGGTATTGCAGGAACACAGTATTGGGGTTGTTTTTGTTCAGACCAATGTGAACATCGACCCATGTTTTTAACTCTGCAAACACGCAGAGCTGTAAATGTGAACTGGTGGATCGATAAGAAGATAATGCATTATAAAAATCTAAACAGTAAAATGTATTTATATGTTATTTTATTAATATAATAATTTATTGATGATAATTGTTTAAATTAATATAATAACTAATACTTTTGACTCATCCATTTTATAAAAAAATGGTTTAAAGGCTGAAATGTGAAGTGTACCATTATAAAACTTTGTTTTTGTAAAAACTTCTATCTGAACTGTAAATCATGCTTTTTATAGTAATTTTACACTTTAATGTTACTATAGACATTGCCCTACCCCGCTCATAATGGTATTAATTTTATTTGTGCAGGTCTTAAAAAAGGTCTTAAATTTGAGTTTAAAAATCCTGCAGAAACTTTGAATTAAAGCTTCTAAATGGCTAACCATTGTATTGAACACAGATAATAAATTTTTTATGTCCTCTACTGTCAGTTACAAGCTGAGGTCAAACGTCTTGAAGAACTGAAGCTTAAAAATATTCAAAATGTTACTGAGGCCATTCGGAATGAGATTGCCGTGTTCTGGGATAAGTGCTTTTATAGCTCTGACCAACGGCAAGCTTTTGTGCCCTTTTATGATGGTGAGTAGTCATTTTCTATATTACATTGTTGACTTCAAAATCTGCCTGTCTTTTGTAATAAAATAAAGATTTAAAGGTTGCTTTTTTTCTAAGATGATTTCAGCGAGGAGCTCCTAAGCTTACATGATGCAGAAATAGTGCGGCTTAAACAGTACTATGAGGATCATAAAGATCTTTTTGAAGGTGTTCACAAATGGGAGGAAAGCTGGAGACTTTTCTTAGAGCTTGAAGTAAGTTGAACTAACTGAAAATATTCAGCATATGCTTTTGCATCACCTAACTCTGTACATTTTGTGGTAGGAAAAGGCCAAAGATCCATCCAGATTCACCAACAGAGGAGGAAACCTTCTAAAGGAGGAGAAACAACGGGCTGATCTGGTCAAAAGTCTCCCCAAGGTAATTATGACACATTTGTGTGTGTGTATGTGTATGTGTGTGTATATATATATATATATATGTATGTATACTGCCATAGGGGTCAGTAAGATTTTTTTATTTTACTAAATTAATACTTTAATTCAGCAAGGATGGATTGAATTGAAGGTTTTTACATTCAAAGATTTCTAATCCAAATAAATGATGTTCTTTTGCACTTTCTATTCATCAAAGAATCCTGAAAAAATGAATCATGGTTTCTACAAAAATATTAAGCAGCACAACTGTTTTCAACATTGATAATAGAAATGTTTCTTGAGCACCAAATGAACATATTAGTAATGATTAGTAATGATGTAATGATATCTCACAATATTACGGTTTTTACTTTATTTTTGATCAAATAACTGCAACCTTGGTGAGCATAAGGGACTTTATAAACCTTGCCAACCCAAAACTTTTGAATGGTAATATGATATAAGCTTAGTAGTAATTGAGTCTCTCTCATTTAGCTTGAGAAGAAGCTGAAGGCTGAGATTGAACAGTGGGAACATGAACAGAACAGAGAGTTTCAGGTGAATGGTCAAAAGTTCATGCAGTTTGTTACTGATCAATGGGAGTCGTACCGGCTGGAGAAGGAGCGGGAAAAACAGGAGCGGGTATGTGTGTATTTCACTTTACTGGGCATTGGAATATACGTGTATTCTAGAGCTGTGAATTAAGTGTGATTTTGATGCATTAACCCAAGAATAGTTGAAAACCATGAGAAAGATTTAACTGATAGATTTTAATAATACAAGAACTTTCTTGCAGCAACTAAAGAAGAGCAAACAGACAGAGGTGGACATGGTCTATGGTACTGTGATCTGGACACCGACTAAACGAAGATTTCTGGGAAGCACAACACCTTGTAAAGCTCGAAAGGCAAGTACAAAAGGATTTTATTTCCTGATGAAGACAGCATATTTAAAGTCAACGTGGAACCCTCGCAGCCCATTTTACATGTAATGTGTCTAATTTGTGAGTGAAAACAAGTATAAGAGTAGAAAACATGCAAGGCAGGACTTGATCTATTTAATGTTTTATCCATTGGGAATTGACTGGGTTGTGAAAAGTTCATGTTGATTTTATTCTCATTACACACCTTGATGCACAATACATTTTAAATGAATGCATGGCTGTTGCAGTATTAACTCTGGCTTTTCCTCAGCTAAACGCTACCTCCAGTACTGGCACTTCTAACAGCACTATCCGATCTGTCTTTGGTGGTACTGTCTGCCATTCTCCTATATCGCGCCCTCCGATTTCAGCAATCAAGGTCAGTGCATGCCACGGCCATAACAAAACTATTGTACTCAAGCTTAACTAATTTGCTCAATCCTTTACTGATTAACTAAGTTAATGTGTTACATCTTCCCTTACGTGTCTTTTTTCAAAGCAGGGTAATGTGAGGACTCCAGGCCACGGCAAACCTCCTCATCAAGGTTTGCAAGAACGCAGTAAGGAGAATATCTGTCATCTAACTGGTGGCGTGGCTGGGATAACAAAGGTGCCAGCTAGTCCACAGCGTAACTTCAGCATTAACTCTGTCGCAAGCACCTATTCAGAATTTCAGGTAAACTCTTCATCTTCTCCATCAGTAACTCACAGTCTGGACAAAGAGAGCAAGAGCTTGAACTGAATTGTGTTTTAAAGGAATAGCTCGCCCAAAAATTACAATTTGCTGAAAATTTAATCACCCTCAGGTCATCCAAGATGTAGATGGCTTTGTTTCTTTATCAGAACTGATTTGGTAAAAAATGTGAGAGTCCAAAGAGCTGATAAAATCACTATAATCCACAAGTAATCCACATAAATCCAGGCAATCAATTGACATCTAACATGAAAAAGATGTGTGTAATAAACAAATCCATCATTAAGATGTTTTTAACTTGAAACTTGCTAAAATACAAGTCCTTTATTATCTATAATATTGGTTTCTCCAGTTAAAAAGTCGTCTCATCTGAATCAGGAAAGAAATATGCACCCTTTTCAAGAGACAACAGTTCTAAACAAGATGTATCTGTGGATTTTGATGTCAGAGGACAACAGGGGATGGACTCGAGGAAGCGTTATTGTGGATTATAAACTTTTATTTTTTACCAGAAGTGACAGTTTAAAGTTAAAATGTGTAAATGGATTTGTTTTTTGCAACCATGCAGCTTTTCATTTCACAAGATGTTAATTGATGGTCTGGAGTGGATTATTGTGATGTTTTTATCAGCTGTTTGAACTCTCATTCTGAGGGCACCCGTTCACTGCAGAGGATCCATTGGTGAGCAAGTGATGTTCCCATGAAGAAACAAACTCAGCTACATCTTGAATGGCCTGGTGGTGAATGAATTTTCAGCAAATGTTCATTTTTATGAGTGAACTATTCCTTTAATGATACGAGCATATAAATACCTATTTAAAAATTGGTGATACTGGCATAATGTTATGCTAATAAAATAAAAAATTGTTTCTAAAGGAAGTTGTCAAACCTGAATCCATATAATCAAGGTGTGTTAGAGATTTATTTCCAAATAGCCTAAAGTTTGCCTATTTAACGGTATGGTTAAGCACACTGCTTAAACACCCTAGCTAACACTGTTTTAACTGTTTATGTTTTACTGTATAATAAAACTAACACTTTTATGTATTTTACTAAACACTTTTATAAAGTATGTAGAAATAATGCATAGTCAGATGGTAGTTATTGAAATAACCCCTTGGGGTCTTTAAGACAGGCAGGGTCCTGTATTTAGAAGAAATTATTGGCTGACTGTACATTGTTACATGAATACTTAACAAATAATATCTAATATATTTACATTCTCACTTGAATTTTTATTTGAACACTAGGCAGGTGGGACAAGTTCATTCAAGTTTTCATTCACCTCTGAAGGCATTTGTGGTGCATGTATTATATCTGATTAGTTGCTCTTTTACATCCTCTTGGCCTCTCTTTGTACTGGACTGCTTTTTACCCCCTAATTCACACTTCTAACCAAGACTATCTCTATTTATTTATAATTCAGGTAATGCCTGTTTTGTATTGTTTTGAATTGTATTCTAGGCTGTAAATATATCCAGTATATATTATGTATAACCTCATTGTTCAAAGTTCAGAAACATATTTACAAGTCAAAATGTCTCTTAATCTGTCATTTTCTTGTCACAGCGAGACCTCTCCAAGTCATCTAAATCAAAACATGTACCTGAAATCCTGAACTCAACCATCATTCAGTTTTAACTCTACTGCATGCAACACTTTGTGCTATTAGGACTGGAATCTTTAGATGATGGCTTATGGGCTCGTTCTTTATAGCTATAGCTATGCATTTTTATATGTAAATGAAGGTAATATATATTTAAATGTCTCTGAGGTATTCTACATGTATGTTCACTTTAACACTGAAATCCTGAACTCAACCATCATTCAGCTTTAACTCTACTGCATGCAACACTTTGTGCTATTAGGACTGGAATCTTTAGATGATGGCTTATGGGCTCTTGTTCTTTATAGCTATAGCTATGCATTTTTATATGTAAATGAAGGTAATATATATTTAAATGTCTCTGAGGTATTCTACATGTATGTTCACTTTAACACTAGGACAAGCACTGCATTTTCAGTACTTGTAATGTAACAAATGCATGTACATTTTAATGTTACAACTGTTCAGTTGTCCCTAACAAATTAAGACTTTTTAAAAACTAAATAAATTCTAGTTATTTCTCAGTATTGGTAATTTTGTCAAAATCACAATGTATTTTATGGTATGCTTTTGAATGTTTTGCACAATGTAAAATACTTTATTTCATTCTTTAAAGTATTGTACAATTCACTACATAAAAGTTCACTTTTGAACATTCTGTGAGTCCTGTCATTATCCTAGTCGAACTATTTCTTCTGTCACTAATATCTAAGATGTTTGAATCTTGAATTCTGTTTTATTCCAAACAAGTTGCTATTTTATTTATCTATTTATGCAGTTATATTCCTCAAGCATGTAAATTCACATCCAGTTGTTGCTCTTACTTAGCAATTTGTTAGCAAGTTACATTACAAACAGCATATTTAAATAACGGATAATAATAATGGAGCCACTGTAATAGAAGGTCTTACTATTACTATGACTTCTCTACTCTACATATCTTTCTTTTTAAGCACAAATTGATTGATTGAAAAAGAAACTAATAGGAGTCTTAAAAACCTTTATTGATTTTAAACAAGTATATTTACAGAAGAAGAAAAAAATCTGCAGTTATTTGTAAAACATGCTTTTTGCTTTCACCGATTAAAATAATTATAAACAATCTTATGTATTGTCGCGTATGTAAATGTAAACGTACAAATATAAACCCCAACGTTTTGCTAACTGAATTAAGAGGGTACATTATATTACATAGTCTCTACATTGTTTTGACTTCTTAAAATGCTTGTATGATGCGTGTATGATTGAGTTGTACATGTAATTATATATCTGGCTTTATTAACTTTTTGCTATTCTTGGTTTTTAATATGTCAGTCATTCTTGAGACATGGGACAAAACAGGTCCAGCAAGGGTAACTGCTATTAGGTTTAAATATAAAAATATTTTCAATTTTAAGTGTCATGAGGGATTAATAATAGAATGTATTTAACACAATTATCACCTTCAATTTAATTTTCTCATTATTATACCAAATCTGTGTTTCTTAATGTCCTCTCACTACATCTAAAACAGTGTGTCCACAGAGAAGGGTTCAATCATTCATATGCAATAAAATGGATAAAAAAAAAAATTTTAATGATGAAAAAGAGCTTGTTTTATCAAAAGCAACACTTAATAATATCTCCTATCAAAGCAAGGTTGTTTTTTAATGACATGCATGTTTAATAAGATTTTAAAGTTGCGTCCCCACTTTTTGTCAACACCGTCAGACATTCAATAAAATGTAATAAAATCAGGGAATATCAGGGGCAGCTGTCACTCTAAAGGACCCCCTTGCCACAGTTCACCTCTGCAGAGTACATCAGTGTCAGACAGGCTCTGCTAAGTTTTATAGTTTTAGAATATTTTTTTTGTCCCACTTCTCAAGAATGACTGATTGTTATAAAATGTTGTTGCTCTCTGAATAAAAAAAACAAGAGATTAAACCAGAAGACCTTGACTAACATATAGCAAGTTAAGTTTGAAACAAAATCGTTTTACTGAAATGGCATAACATTGGTGATTTTTTTATTTATTTATTTTATTGTTATGATGATATATTCTCTAATAACTGTGGGAAATTAAAAATCAATGTGGCGAATGTTTGGGTTATGCGGGGAGGCGGGGTCACTTGGGTAACCCGGAAGCAGATTGTGGTGAATGACGCGAACCTTTAGGGTCGAATGGGCAGACGGTAAAAGATGGCGGATGACAAGAGCAAGATCACAGGCAATCATTCTACTAATAAACGGTTCTGGAGCCCTTCCGTCCGAGGACCGGCGTTCATGTTTATCTGTATACTGCTGGTGGAGTCCGCGCGAGCCACCACGCACTGGGTGGTGACGGAGGACGGCAAAATCCAACAGCAGGTACGAGACTGTCGTGTTTAGTCACTCCACTGTGACAAGATATTGACAGTTCTCAGCAGTAGCTTTCTAATCGGATTGTGCCTCACTGACACTGCTTTATACAGCTGTCAGACAGATGCGTGTGTCGATCTCATGTGTTGACAGCTGTTGTCTGCTGCTTATAACGATATAACAGCGCACTAGTGTGTGGTGATTCAATACTACTGGCCAAATCATCAGCCTGATTTGGCTTCTTGATGTCTTCTAACCTCTGACCTGATATCTGTCAGGCAGTGACTCTTGCTCAAAGCATGTGCGTGCGCATTGATTTGGCCTTTTTCATGCTCCCTCTCGTTTTCAGGTGGATTCTCCTCTTAACTTGAAACATCCCCACCATTTAGTTCTTTTCATGCAACAGGAGACTCGTGTGAACTACCTCAAGAAGTTAGAGGTGATGCTATGCCTCACATTCATCATGACATAATCTTTTACAGTGAATTTTGTCTTGAAGAAGGCAGCTCTAGAGGTAAAGGTATGCTTCCCTGAACACTTGTCTGACAGTGAGTTATTGTACATTTTGCAGAAGCAACTAGTTGCTCAGAAGATTCACATTGAAGAGAACGAGGACAGGGATACTGGTTTAGAGCAGCGACACTATAAAGAAGATGCTGACTGTGTCACAGCTAAAGTTCCTCTGGGAGACTTGGATCTCTATGATGGCACTTTTATATACCTGGAGAGCAAAGACATAAAGTAAGTGGTGTTTGCTTATGGAAGAAATATGTTTCCTTGTGTTTTTTTATATGTATTGATCATTTCAGTTGTCATTGTAGAATATGCCATTCTGGTTTTATTGTTGTTGTTTTCTAGTCCAGAGGATTTTTTGGATCAGATGTCACCTCTACCTCCAGACCTGGAAAAACCTGACTGCGCTAAAATCCTCGACCTTCCTTATAGCATTCATGCGTTTCAGCACCTCAGGGTGAGTGTTTTGAGTGCTTTAAGCTGCACCCATACATACACTATTGGTCAAAAGATTTTAAATGTTTTTTAAGAAGTCTTTAATGCTCATCAAGCCTGCATTTATTTGATCAAAAATACAGTAAAACAGTAATATCGTGAAATATTATTACAGTTTAAAATACTGTTTTTCTATTTGAATATATTTTAAATGTAATTTATACCTGTGGTAAAGCTGAATTTTCAGCAGCCTTTACTCCAGTCTTCATGATCTTTCAGAAATCATTCTCATATGCTGATTTATATACATTTATTATTAAATAAATGCAGCCTTAGTGAACATAAGAAACTGCTTTCAAAAACATTAAAGATACTATCATAATTATTCCAAATGAATATGAGCTTGCAGCACAGGGTGTAAGCAGACTAAATGATTGAAGAAGTTCTTCATGTGCCACAAAAGAAGTCTGCCGTTTTCACTAGAAGGTCCAGTTATGCCATTTTGGTTAACCATTATGAGGTCAAAACATTAAAAAAAATGAAGCATGCACAGATGAATTAGTTACAATAAGATCTATAAGGTGAATTTTCATTTCATGCCAACTTGTCTCTCGAACATGGGCTCATTGTCTTTTTGCTCATTGGTTTTTCCCTCTCAGGGTGTACAAGAAAAGGTAAACTTAACATCACCCTTGGTTTCAAAGGATGACCCAATCTTTACCTCCCTGTCTCTTAAGCTGGGACAGAGTGTGGATGAGGTTGGGCATCGGATACACGAGGCACTTCTAAGCGTAAGTTGATTTGCTTTATTTATAAAGTTCTGGGTTCTCACAGTCATGGAAAACCTTGAAATGTTGCAGTTGTGATTTCTAGACCTGGAAAAGTCTGGTATTTTTTATAGTTACTGGAAATCTTTGTAGTTATGTTCTCCTCTAAAATAATATTATTGTGCTTTATAAGATGCAACCCAGCATCAATATGCACAACAGGGAACTTTATTAGAAACATAAGAAACTTTTTTAGCTTTGAGTCACAAAGGCGCCTTTGTGACTCAAAGCTAATACATTTTTATGGCACAGTCATAAAGTGCTTTACTTTGAGCATCTTTGCTTAGAAAGCTGAGTCCTTCTTCTAACCACAGTAAATGTTAGGAATTTTTAAGGATGCATGATATATCAGTACCATACTTTTTAACAGACTGTATTAGAGTTTTTATTTATATCAGTTTCTGTTAATATTGGGAATATTGACTAATATTAGATATTTAATTCATGCTCATTTCCCCTATTTTTACATTTAAATTACTTTTGCCATAATCTAATGGTCAGTTAAAGTTAATTTTTAATAACACTAATCACTTAATAACACTGTTAAAGGTCATCTTAGCAAATCTCAAAATTAATATCCATTTTTTTTACTGTACAGTATAATGATATGATGTAGCATTTAAAGTGATTCATTTTGTGTTTTTCTTTTTTAATCTATTTAGACAAAATAGTATTTTGATATTGGCCATGTATCAGCATAATTTTTGTGTCTAATTGAAGATATTAATAAGAATAATTGTTTTCATTTATTAATACCTAGGATCGGTACGGTACCTGACATAAAAATGTCATTTAAGTAGTTGTGTACTCACGATTAACTGGAAAAGAATTAAGATTTATTAGTGGGAATGCGTGGGAACTTCGTTTTCCTTTATGGTTCAGTTTTTAAAGGCTTGTAGATAAAGCAGAAGTCAGCTGGAAATGTAATTTCTTAAGATTAACGATGTCTTTTTCTCACTTTCTAAGAATTCTTCTTCATGGGTGCTTTATAACTTGGCCTCCTTCTACTGGCGGATGAAGAATGAACCCAGGCGAGCTGTGGACTGTGTGGTCCGTGCTCTCCATTTTTCTCCAAGGTAAAGTGAAATGACACATGGATACAAATAGCAGATGGATAGTGGGCATAGCATATCTACAGAGAAATCAGTGTTTCGATCACCTGCACAAAGACTTGCATAAGTTGTGTCAACTTGTTTTACATACATTTGCATGTACTTGTTCTCTTATTGCAGGCAGCACAAAGATGTTGCTCTTATCAATATGGCAAACATACTTCACAGAGCACACTTCTCGGCTGACGCCGCCATTCTCGCCCACGCTGCTCTGGATCTCACCACTGATCTCCTAACCAGCCATTACACCCTGGGCAACATTTACGCTGTGAGTGCAGCGCATTGAAGAAGCGGGATGGTTTCTGAAAATACATTTTTAAGATGTTTTTGAACTTCCTCTGTGCACATGCAGTTTCTGCTGGACAGGAAATGGCAGTTTTTCTTTAGTATCTGATTTCCTTGTTTATATCGAATGACACTCACTTGCTTGTTGCATCTCTTTCCCTTCCTCCTGTCTCTCTGGTAGATGTTGGGGGAGTATAATCACTCCGTGCTGTGCTATGAGCAGGCTCTGCAGGCTCAGCCGGGCTTTGAGCAGGCCCTGAGGAGGAAACATGCCGTCCTCTGTCAGCAGAAGCTGGAGCAGCGGCTTGAGGCTCAACACCGGTAGCACAGACCATTTGTTTTCTCATTGACTGTTGTGATTTTTTCTCTCTTTTTCTGTGCAATTACTCTGTGTCTCATTAAGAAACCATCTGAGTATGGAGTAGCCTTTTTCCTGGTATTGAGTGGGTCTTGTTCTTTCTTTGATGGCGTATTTCTGCGGAGAACTTCCCCTTTGCTCTATTTATGATGAGGAATTCATTATGGATCATTGCAGGGGTCTTCAACAGTATTGTACTATAGGAGGGCTGCCAGTTATGTAGTTTGTTCTCAAACTAATTTTATGTGAAAGAAGAAAAATGCATTAAACAAAATACATCAAGATAAGACGCTACAATTCAGCTGCATGTGTCATTGTGCCTCCCACATTGAAATATATTTAGTTAAAATAAAATGTACAAGTAAATGACTGAATACTAAAAATAGCTATTTCATTGGCTTTGCAATGCATGTAAGCATCATTTGAAAGAAATTTTATTCAAAAATAAATGTTTTATTCAGCAAGGATGCATTCAAATGATCAAACATGACTGTAAAGACATTTATTGTTACAAAAGATTTCTATTTTAAATAAATACAGTTTTTTCTAACTTTCTGTCCTTTGAAAATCCTGGGGAAAAAGACACTATTGTGGTTTTCACTAGAGCCCGACCGATATGGGTTTTTTGGGGCCGATACCGATATTAGGGAGTAAAAAAAGGCCGCTACCGATATATCGGCCGATATTCTTTGTGTATATTATAGTACAATACCAGTCAAAAGTTTGGACACTTTCCCATTCGTGTGTCCAAACATTTGACTGGTACTATATATAGAATACAGTATATACATAAACATTCGGGGGATCCCTTCAGTTCGAGGAGCCCTCTTGAATGCCACCCTCCTGGGTCCTAAGTTATTGAGATTTATTTTCTGACTATAGCAAACATTTTTTTGGACAAAAAAGAGAACCACAAAAATGTTATATTAAATTAAAGGATGTTGTTTTCACACTAGAGGTTTGATTGCACCTAAAGTTTGATTTGTTTCATGTGAAAGTCGACTTACAAACTAAGAACCACACTTCATGTGGTAAACGCAAAGTGAAGTGCTATTGTACATGTATATTTGGTGATATTGTGTAAACACTGACCCAAAATGTTAACAATATTTTGGTAGTTACACCAGATAAACAAATTCCAAGCAAAATGTCCAATGCTCTCTAGTTGTAACATTCAGACTTAAGCATTTGTGACGATAAATATCTTGCAGTTGTTCTGTTGATGATAAGGAAGAAGACACAAATTAATCTTTGAGTTTGTGCTCAAAAAAGGCATAGTGCAAGGTGCGAAATCAACATGCATCCTCCCTCACTCTTTGTCCAGGTCTTTGCAGCGCACCCTGAATGAACTGAAGGAGTACCAGAAGCAGCATGATCATTATCTGCGACAGCAGGAGATGCTGGACAAGCACAGGCTCATTCAGGAGGAGCAGATCCTGCGAAATATCATCCACGAGACCCAGATGGCTAAAGAAGCTCAACTCGGTTAGACTGCTTGTTTTACCTTTCAACTCCAGTCATACGGTTTCTTTAAAATAGACCCACAAACTCAAGGTCCTAAAAAAATTATATTGTGCAGTATACTGGATAAAGTTTCGCAAGCCTGCCAGATCTTGTTGGCGCCATGTTTGTTCGCTTCCACTGTTGTGCATATGAATGCGTATAACAGGATTTCAATGGTGTGTTTTAGGAAATCACCAGATGTGTCATATAGGCCAACAGAAGTTCACCCTGCACTGCCCGTTTGACTTGCCTGTGCGGTATCACCGTGGAGAACTGTTTGAAAATGTCCACTACATTCAGGTGAAACTGCAAACACACTATTTGAATTATTTTGCTTTCTGTGTGTTAATAATGAGACTAAATATTGAAGCAGTTTAGAATAAAAAAATACATTTTACTTGATTTCTACACAACTTGAAAAAAGTATATTCATTATTTAAATGCTTAATGGAGTTTCAAGAATGTATTACTTTACATGACTTTTGCTTGACTAGAAAAAAAAACACTTAACGTGTGAATTACAGAAGTTTACAGAGGCCCTCAGGTTAGTGGACCCTGGCCCTCTGGTTGAGAGAATCACTGGTCTGTATTAATGCCGGTTCATGAATTTCAGTGGACAAGCAGTGTTTCATGAGTGTTTTGTGTAACAACAGTGGAACATATTAATGTTTGTGCCCACGTGTCACTTTACCCTACTTTGACTGCTTGCAAAACTATTTTTGTAGGCGGAGAAAAATTATTAACTGAGTAGTTGAAACGAACTTGTTTATAAACCGGTTGTATGAAAACATTACTTTACACACAATAATGTTGTTGATATTCAGTATAACAGCACTCCTCTTTGCTAGATTTCTTAAGTGTCAATCAATCTCCTCTTTTTCTGACGTGTGTGTGTGCGTGCATGTGTATTTGCTTGTAGTTTGGTGAGGAAGTGTCAATAGCCAGCAGTGTTGCTCTGGTGTCCGAGTTGAGTGTGAATGAGAGTCTCAGTCCTCAGCAGTCCTACACCATGTCCTTAGGATGGGAACCTGCAGCTCACTGGGACAAGGAGACAACCTCCACTGATGTAAGAGTGTGGTTAATTTTTTTTTCTTATTGTTAGCTGTAAACAACGGACTTAGCCTACATTTTAAATTAACACAAATGCATAAGAAGGAGTTGTGTTGAACTTTGTCAATGATGATTGAATGATTCCCCTTGTGAAGTTCAGCGGGCACAGATTCCATGTTGGACTAATTATTGGCATATTTATGGCCTGTATTTTTTTGTGGCATATTTTTACCTGCATATGGCATATTTTTTATATACAGTATTTTAGAACACAATGTAAACTTGTGTTCATGCGATGTTCGAATTATCATAATTATGGGATTCTGACTTTAAAACATGTTCATATCCTAGTCGAACTCGTTATTAAAACGTTTTGAATTATACAAGTGTTCTGATTTATACCACCTGACCATTGCAATGAAAACACTCAAAATGGTGGAAGGTTTAGACATAAAATGTAGCCCAACTTGGAATATTTCTGTTTAATAATTTCGAAAAATCATGCAAGCATAATCTTAAAAATAATATGATTAAAATAACATGTAGCTAGCATGGAGTTAGATAACTAATGTCTAATTTCCTGCTAAATATGATAAATGCAGTAACATTTTATCAATAAGGCATTTGCATAACAACTTTTACTTTTTTTTTTTGTGGTTTTGTCTATTGATTACTCAAATTACACAGATTCATTTTGACATTAATAGTTTTGCCACAGGAATGGATCATTTCTGTATTATCTATATTATCCTGCATATTTGCACTAGAAGTCACATTCTGTTTGTTGTATGTGAACAGGAAAGTCATACGGTGCTGTGGCCCAGGAGGTCAGACTGTGCACAACGATTCCCCACAATTCCCCCTGTGCACCTACTTCCCACCTATTACCTGCCCCCCGAGTCCCACAACTTTAAGTAAGACATGTGGCACTGTGACATGCACATTATGTTACATACAGTTTACAGCAGGGGTGTCCAAACTTTTCCTAAAGGGGGCCAGATTCGACGATGTGGAAAAATGGTCCGTGCAGCGCGGTTCAAACGAGTCGCGCTCTTCCGCTTTTGACGCGTTTAGGAATTCGCGTGCGCTAAAGAAATGAGAGCGCATATGAGTTATCAAATTGATATCACTCACGTTTTACTGCTACATCTGGTCTAAAATTTAGTGCTGCCATCTTGTGTTGACATTTTGAAACTGCATAGGCCTATTTTGTAAATTATGCTTGGCGGGCCATATATAAGACTATTAAGACAGCTGCGGGCCGCTTAAAATTAATCCGCGGGCCGTAGTTTGGACACCCCTGGTTTACAGTCACAGACTCACAGACTTGGCGTACAGTTACTCAACCCTTCTACATGTAACATGTATGCTTGTTATTTTTGTCATGTTACTAGGGCTCTGAATATTCTCTTGGAGAGCAAAAGTCCTCCACCATCATCAAAGATGCCGGATTGCAGCTTAAAGAATCTTGTCACCGCTAGAGACCCACTGGAGTCTATGGCCTGGGCATTAGAGAAGGAGATGCTTGACCCACATGCTGCAGAGGTATGAGCTAGCTTACTCAATATTGTCAGTCTGAAGGAGTTCTGTACCACACCCTTAGCCTACCTGTGCTATTTGTGCAGGTAGATGAAGCAGAGAGCGCTATTTAGTATGTGGGAGTGTTGTGTTTTCTCGGGTGAGTCATTCTGTGTGTGTGTGTGTGTGTGTGTGTGTGTGTGTGTGTGTGTGTGTGTTTTATGCAGGTGTTGCTGAAGCGCAGTGGTGGGAGGAGTTTGGAGCAAACTGGAGCACTGATTGCTCAGGCGCTGGACAAGGTAAAAGAATAATGTGGCTCATGTTGAGTACATTAACAATTGCACTGTTTGCTCTTTGTAGATAATTGAGGACCAAATTATGTGAATTGCAAATTGAAGGTTTTAATTGGTAAGATTCTAAAAATTGAGTCAGCTGATTAAAAACTTGACTAATTATGTAAGAATGGATAGTGTTAGTCTTATGGAAATATGAAGAAGTGGAAAATACAGATGGAACTGATGAATCAAATTTGTATGTAAAAGTATTAGAAATACTCTTATGCCATTCCACACCCATATGCTGCTTATAATAGGGCTGCAACAAACGATTATTTTGATGATCGATTAAGATCTACCGATTATTGGAGCGATTAACCGACTTATCATCGATTATTTCACTCATTAATAAGTAGACTTTGATTGATTATTCAGCTTTTGCAGTTAGTTAAGATATTGAGCTATATATATTCTAACAAATAAATAAAGGTAAGCACTTCAGCTTTTGAAAGTCATATTATGTAATTACAACTATACAATTAATTTATACAAATGAATATATTTGGCACACAAAATGAGATGACAGAGAAACTCTCTCATTCACCATTTAATCAGCTGAATGAAAAAGTAACTGAATGGCATCATTCTGCCTAACATCTCCTTCTGTAAGTCGTGGATAAGAAACAAAATAAAGGTGAGTGATGAGACGCTTTATTTTTGGATAAACTATTTTTATTCACAACATAATCTCTCTTAAAATACAGTATAGGGTTATGATAATCAAAACAGTCCTGAGTTAGATTAAGCTTTGATCTCTGCAAACCAAACTATCACTTTAATGACATAATATTTTTTTTCCACTAATAAAAAGATTTTATCATTAGCTAGCTCCACACTGGAGAGCTGCTTTAATAATAATAATAATGTTGTAATTTTGTTCAAATTTTAACTGAGCGACACTGACGTTGGTTTTTCATGTTTAATACTGTAAAGCTGCTTGATTTAAGGCTATCTATTGCATAAAGTACTATATAAATAAATGTGACGTGACTGGACTTTACTGGCGTACCGAAATGCAGAGCTCATGCAAACATCCACATCGCTGTAATCAGATCAGTATAGGGTTATGATAATCAAAACAGTCCTGAGTTAGATTAAGCTTTGATCTCTGCAAACCAAACTATCACTTTAATGACATAATATTTTTTTTCCACTAATAAAAAGATTTTATCATTAGCTAGCTCCACACTGGAGAGCTGCTTTAATAATAATAATAATTTAATAATTTATGCATTTAGCAGACGCTTTTATCCAAAGCGACTTACAGAACAATTCAGGCTATACATTTTTTTACCAGTATGTGTGTTCCCTGGGAATCGAACCCACAACCTTTTGCGCTGCTAACGCAATGCCCTGCCACTGAGCCACAGGAACGCTTTATAATAGAAATTCAGTTTGTGACAAGTGACACTGACTCTGGTTTTTCATGTTTAATACTGTAAAGCTGCTTGATTTAAGGCTATCTATTGCATAAACTACTATATAAATAAACGTGACATGACTGGACTTTACTGGAGTGCCGAACTTCAGAGCTTGTGCAAACATCCACATCGCTGTAATCAGATGCTTTCTTAACTGCTGCTTTCCCACCGCGGTCAGTTTTTGTTGTGTTTATTTCATTATTTAGAGGAAAGCGCGCAGCATTTATTTACATATTCTACCAAACGCCGCTCAACAGCTTCAGATTCGGCTGCGTTTGCTCTGAAGCGCTGTGTCTTCTTCTCTTGAATTGCATCAGGAGAGCTGAATTACAGTCTTTCGCTACAGCGCCACACTGGTCAAACCACATTACTACCGGCTCTTTCATTAGGTCACATGAGATCAAACGACTTCTCGAATTTTTTATTGTCGACGTTGCCAATAATGTCGACTAATCGTTTCAGCCCTAGTTTATATAAATGTTTAAGTATATATATTTTTTAAGAATAAATATATATTTTTTCTATGCAATGATAGTTCATAGTGACTATTGAATGTTAAGCTCAGAAAAGGACAAAAAAGCACTATAAATGCACTATAAAAGTAGTCATAATGACTTGTGTGCTATAGTTCAAATAATATAAAGTGTTCTGAAGCCATATGATAGTTTTGTGTAAGAAATAGACCCAAATGTAGGACATTATTCACTGATAATCATTATCTCTGCTGCAGCACAAGAGTGGCTTTCAAATCATACACATATTCATGTGATGTCAAAGCTGAAATCAGCAGCCATTACTCTACTCTTAGAAATAGAAATCTTTTGTAAAAGTTTTTACTGGCACTTTTGATCAGTTTAATGCGTCTTTGCTGAATAAAAATGTTTATTTCTTTCCAAAAAAAATAAAAATAAAATGTTGGCCCAAACAGTGGTGGTGTAGATGGTGCAGGTCGGTGCAATGGTGCTTTTATAGTGCTGATTTGGCCTTTTAGGATCTAAATAGCACATGGTCACTGTCATGACAATCATTTCTATGTGAAGATTCTTTAGAAATTATTTTTGTGTATGTGTTTCTCTGAAAATATATTGCAACTTAATGAGGGTGAGTAAAAAAAGTGACAGATGTTTCATTTTTGTTTGGGAAATTGTTAGCTGCTTAAAATTTTTTGTCAGATTGTCTGCTTGAAACATTTTTATATAAAACTAGGATCGTGATAGTAAAAAACTAAAGCTTTAAAAGAAGATCAAATGGGAAATCTCTTTCTCTCAGATGAGTGGGCCACGTTGGATGATGCAGAATGAAGCAGGTCTTTTCTGGCGTGCTAAAGGAAATGGCACACAAGCTTTGGCGTGTCTGCGTCAGGCGCTCCATTCTGCCCCTCCTCAGCACAGAGACATGCCTCTGGTCAACACTGCCAACCTGCTGCTGCACTACGGCCTGCATGACGAGGCCCATGAGCTGCTGCAACAGGCCCTGCAGATCAACTGCTCAGAGGTATGCACTGACACTGACCTATAATGCAGACCGTTGAACACCCCACCTTTTTTCAGTGCAGACCACCCAATTTACACTTTAAATGATTACATAACTTGAGTGACATGCCACTCACATGGACACTCATGGAAATATTCCTCTGATGCTGTAGAAGAATTTAAATGTCAAACATACAATGGTGCAAACTAGTTAAAATATCTGGTCACATTAATTACATGATGTTTATATCGTTGACTATAACTCTGTTATTGGCCTACAGTCTGTAGCAATCAGTTCAGTCAAGTTAGACAAATTTGCTAAGTTTGATTTAGTGACTGTTCACACACTGTGTCCCATATTTACACTTGCATCACAGTACACATGCAGATAGACATTTTTGACTGGTGCATCTGACTTTTTTTTTTTTACTATCACATACCATGAGCACTTTGTTTTAGTTCCATGTTGTTCAGAACATGTTTTTTAAACTCAAGAATGAGTTGTGTTAATGTCTCTTTAAGTCAAAAGTACACTTTAGTTTTGGTGCGAACACTTAATGTATGCATACAGCCGAACACAAGCCTTTCAAAGTGTACTCAGTTTGATAGTGTGCAAATAAACACATGCACACTAGAAATTTTACTCTTGTCCAGTGGCTGCTTTATTTCTTTCTAGAAGTTAGAAGCAATAGAAAGTGTCTTTGTACTCTTTTAAACCAGAGTTGTGGATCTCTCTTAAAGACAAGCACTTGTCAACGTGGGCGTCTATTGTTGTTGCCATCTCCAGTAGTGTGGGTGTTGTTCCATCTCATCCATCTCATCTTTTTTGACTGTGAAACAATGGCCTGGGCTAGTGATGCCACCTTGTGGCCAAACTAATCAATGCAAAAATATTGTGCAAAAAAGTACACTGTTTGATTGGTTAGAAAAATCTGACCGGGCGCTTTCATATATTTCATGTCACACTCTAAAATATGCTTAGAAACTGAAGTATACCTTGGGCTTTACTCCTTTTAGCGATTGTGCAGCTGCTTTACTGTAAATGTGGTGAGCTTACTGTCAGCTTACTGCAGACTTGCAAAAACAAACGTGATTTTCTCAGGTTCTTCAATTATATATATATATGGATATAAGGGGGTATACATTTTTTCACATCATATTCTTTGGAATCGATCGCACTTTCGATTGCACTTTCGATCGCAGGTTAAATTGATAGCCCAAAGTATTATTTCACCCAAAAATGAAAATTAGCTGAAAATGTGCCCTCAGGTCATCCAAGATGTAGTAAAGTTTGTTTCTTGCTATCACTTGCTTACCAATGGATCCTCTGCAGTGAATGGGTGCCGTCAGAATGAGAGTTCAAACAGATGATAAAAACATCACAATAATCCTCAAGTAATCCACATGACTCCTGTCCATCTATTAATGTCTTGTGAAGATAGAAACTGCATGTTTGTGATAAACAAGTCCATCATTAAGACAGTCACTTCAAATTTTAGAGTCCATAATCCATAATATTGCGTTCTCCAGTGAAAAAGTCATCTCATCTGAGTCAGGAGAAAAATATGCACAGATCAAGCGCTGTTTACAAGTGAAAAAAGTTTAAAACCGTTCTAAACAAATATGTCAGTGGATTTTGATGTGAGAGGACAACGGGATGGATTTACTGAATGAAGCATTATTATGGATTATAAACTCATTGGACATTTCGGCTAGAAGAGATGGTTTAAAGTTAAAATGCCTTAATGATGGATTTGTTTATTTAAAAAATGCAGCTTTTCACTTTACAAGATGTAAATTGATGGACTGGATTTGTATTGATAACTTGTGATGTTTTTAATCAGCTGTTTGAACTCTCATTCTGACGGCACCCATTCACTGCAAAGGATCTATTGATGAGCAAGTGATGTAATGCTATATTTCTACGATCTTTTCCAATACAAGCTTATCTTAATCTTGAATGACCTCAAAACGTAAAATTTAAATTTTGGGTTAGCTATTCCTTTAATCAAAACCGAAAACTTTATTATGTGACATAACTGTATTTTGCTCTCTCTGTCTTTTTCACACCAGCCTCACACCCTGTTAAGCCTGGTCAACGTTCACCTCTCTCAGGGAAACCTGACTGGTGCTCTGGCCATGTTTCGTCGGGCCCTGACTCTCACAGTTCACTGTCCCCAGTGTCGTGCCAGCCTGCCTCTAATGCGCTGTCTGCAGTTTTACCCCTTCCTTTACCATCTCCAGCACCAGGCCTGTCCATGTAAGTAGCTTTCTCCGTAAACCTGAAGGACCCTTGCAACACTGAACCGAGAGTCCCCCCCCCTCCAGACAGCTACCCCATTTCACCTTCCTCCATCACTCACTCCTTCCTTCTCCCTGGTGTTGCAACCTCAGCGGCAGAGTGCTCAGCACTCTTTTTATAGCCCAGGCACTGTAATCTTTGAGCCAATTTTAGACTCTTTACCGTTGCATCTTCTATTCTGGGTTTGCTCCATTCTCTCTCCTGCTCCCCTTTTCTCTTCTCCTCAGCATCCTGCACTGCTCCCTTTCTCTAACTCTGCTCTCTCTCCCCTGGCACTCTTCTGAGTGAGAGAGACTTTGAAATAGCGAAATCGTGTCCTCAATAATTCAGGGCACTGAAAATAGCACAGGCTTTATTTAGATGCCGCTGCGCTCTGCAGACAAAAATGAACTCATTGTCCTCTTCTCGTTTGGGGGAACTCTTGAGCTATTGATTTTGGGATTAATATGGCAATCCCCCTTTGAACTAACACTACTCATTTATACAACAATCCGAATGGGGAATATGTCTCCAAGTAGCTTGTGTTTCTACTTTCTTCTTTAAGTTATAATTATAATGCAGTTATATTAATTTGAAAAATGTAAGTTAAGCAACATGTGAGCTAAATTCTGTTTGTGTGTATGTGTGTGTGTAGCTGGCTCTGGCTGTGAGGCAGAGGAAGACACAGAGCTGGAGGAATGGGACACGGCCAGCAGCAGCAGGCAGGAACCCTGGGACACTGATGCCATGCCTGTGTCTGCTTTAGAAGACTCTCTCCTCTTTGAGAGTAAGATTAATGATGAAGCTTATGGGGGCTTCTTTCTCTGTGTTTGATATTCACATAAGATACAGTGGACTCAGTTCAACAGTCTTGAGACTACTAGCAAAAATGCTGCTGTTTTGCATTTTTATAATGTGTATTAATAAAAAATTATAATTCAATTATTAGCATAACAATTTAAGTGAGTTCACATGCTTATTGACGCAAATGTTTATTCCATTAGTGACTTAGAAATAGCAATTAATCTGTATGTACATTCCTTAAACTGCAACAAAACACAGGACATGCGAACAAGAAACTCAGTTGAATCATTTTTTAATACAGTCACTTTCCCCATGCTTTATGGGCTTAAACATATTTATTTAATTGTAAGCCTTTACATGTTAAATTTGACAGCCCTTGTTAAGACATTTTTTACTCAAGATTTAAATAAAAAATGTGAAAAAAAGGCTCTGAGATGGTACTGTTCTGTCCTTGCTAAATTAAACATGCAGTGTAGTGAGGTCATGTGATATAGCAATATAGCACAGTACTATTTTAAAGATTTATGGTTGCATATTTTGTACTGTTTCATATTTCTTGTTGTTCCACTTGCTTTTTTTAAACAATAGCTGGCAGAATACATGCAGTACAGTAGTATTTTATTTTTTTACAAACAGCCATTGTCAGATTGCTGATGTCAATGTACATGCAATTGAATTAATTAAATCTTCTGAACAAGGACTTAATACATTGTGCTTCTAAACAAGCAGCACTCTCACAGCCTTCCTCTTGACCTTTTCTCTTGTTACTCTCTCGTCTTCTGCAGAGGTGGTGGTGGACAGCAACGGTTCAGGGGAGGCGAGTGGGCAGGACAGGGGCCGAGAGCAAAAGAATGATGGGGTGGAGGAAGAGGAGCAGGACTGGCGTCTGAGGGAAGAGCTTATAGGAGCATTTGAGGGGGCTCTGGAAATGAACGGGAAGACAGGGGACCTACGGGGCATCCGCGTGCTGAAAAACGACAGGGTCATGGGGGCGAGAGGGGGAGGACCCTGCTTCGGCAACTGTGAGGATGATGAGGCAGCTGAATGGGTACATCTCTCTGTTGAAATGTTTAAGAACATTTTGTATTTGTAATCAAGGAGAATTTAACACTTTCCCATTCTCTTCATTTCTTCAGATAACATTCCAGGTGAAACGTGTGAAAAAAACAAAAACTGATACCTCGGAGGGCTGGGTGGGAGAAGGAGATGTTCATCAGGGTGAACCAACAGCAAGTAACTCCATCCTTGAGATCAGTGGGCCCACAATCCCCTCACCTGGACCCTCAGGTGCTGAGAATGAACTGGCTTCCTACAAGACATGCTTTTCAACACAGAGCAGTGTTATTTAGTATTGTTTTTACAGTTATAGTATTTGATAATATTTTAACTTTTATTTTTATATTCAAAGTTTTATATTCATATTTTTTAGTAAATATTTTAGTTTTGGTAAAATTAGCAGTTTAAATATATTTCTGTTTAACTTATTTTCATTTCCAGTTTTATTTATCATTTTTATTTTCAGTTTTATTTTTAGTCATTTTAGTTCAGCTTAACTAACTTCATTTCAGTTTATTTCAGACAACATTTTAAGTTTTATTTTATTTCAGTTAACAAAAATAATTGTAATATTTAACGACACTGACACAGTGATGATTCTACTAGTACTGTAGCTGCAAAAGGCATCATGACATCATAAAAAAAATGTCATTTGTCATCAAAATGTCATAAAAAAAAAACATTTTGTGTTTTTAGAGAGATGGAAGGACTACAGCAGTCTGGGTTGGCCCGGTCCAGAGGAATGTCAGCGCACGCGTCGTGTGGACCTCACACATGTGGCTAGTACCTGGCTGGCTGTGTCTGCCAAGAACATAGAGTAGGATATCATTCTTAGAGTCATTCTGTTGGAATGCTTTCATAGTGGGCTCTTTTTTTCACTAACGTATGATTCTGAACTCCTCACAGTATCACAGAGCATATAGACTTTGCCACTCCGCTTCAGGAGCCAGCAGTGGAGCCGGTGTGCAATGCCAATCTCCCTGCCAGTATGCACACACTGGACCATCTGAGTGGAGTGGCCAACCGCGGAGGCATTCACTATACTGGGGAGAGTCAGCTCAGAGAGGTGCTTTTTATATCACCTGTTTACAGCTGTGATGATTCTGCTGATCTCAAAAGTTCTGATGTTTGTGAATGGCTGTTTTGTCTCATCTCACCCTCATTCTTCTGTCACAGGTGTTGCAGAATCTGGGAAAAGATACATTTCCCTCGCAGTCTTTTGAACAAGTGGGAACACGTATTGCTAAGGTGCTGGAAAAGGTGAGTGTTGTCCGTTGTGACTACTAGTGCAGTCACATGCACTTTAAAAGTTGCCTTCAGTTGGGTGAAAGCAGTTTGTCTTTTTATAATGTCATGTAAATTATTTAAAGCAATTTGTCTTTTTAAAATGTCATGTAAATGCTTTAGTCTGAATGAAATTGTACCAGTCTGGTTTTTGCCAAGTCAGACCTGCATTTCTCTTTAAAAGTTTGGGATTGGTAAGATTTTGTAATGTTTTTATGCTCATCAAGTTTGCATTTATTTGTTTAAAAAATATAGTAGAAAAAGTATTATTGTGAAATGTCACAAAAAAAAATCTAATTTAATATATTTTAAAATGTAATTATTCCTGTTGTGGCAAAGCTGCATTTTCAGCAGCCATTAATTCCAGTCTTCAGTGTCACATGATCATTCAGAAATCATTCTAAAATGATGATTTGGTGCTCTGTGTTGATTATTAGCAATGTTGAAAACAGTTGTGCTGTTTAATATTTTTGTGCAAACCATGATACTTTCTTCAGGATTCTTTGATAAATATAAAATTCAAAAGAACAGCACTTACTTGAAATGATCTTATAATAATATCATAAATGTCTTTACTGTCTCTTTTGATCAGTTTAGTGCATCTGTGCCGAATATATATTTTTTGATCTCTTTCAAAAAAAAAAAAAAAACGTACTTACTGACCCCAATCTTTTAAAAGGTGTTGTAGATAATGTGATTGGCTTTATCCGTGATGTTAATCGGACTAAAGTTATATCAACTAAATTTGATTAAAATTGCATCCACCTTATTTTTAACTTAAGTGTGGGTGTGGTCATATTTAACTTGAATGTGCGAGGCTTCTGTGTGATTTGCTTCCAGTTATTTTACCAGTATAAAAACTGTCCATTATGCTGTATTTATCATATTAATTCATTATCTGAATAATAAACATACTGATTTGTAGCACAAACAGTTTTACAGTTCACTGCCCTTTGCATTTATTTACCTCTAGCAGCTAATGAATTGGAAGTTTTGCACATTCAAAGAAAATAGCTTGCTTCCGTGTTGCAAAATAAGGTGGATACCAGGACCGACAGAGAGGACTGTAGCTCTACTACGCAAAAACCCAAACTGCTCGATTATAACTGTGTGTAAACATAATTTATGACTGTTTTTGTATTTCTAGCTGAGAACAACTCTATGGAAAATGTGTCAGTGAAAAAGAGTAATAGATTTTGTTACATTTCATGATCTGGGTGATTTGATGTTCTTTAGAATCAGACATCCTGGGTTCTGTCCAGCATGGCAGCATTGTACTGGAGGGTGAAAGGTCAGGGAAAGCGAGCCATCGACTGCCTCCGCCAGGCTCTGAACTACGCTCCTCACCATATGAAGGTTCTGCTCATTCCCCTATTACAATTCTTCTCCGTTGGTTGGCTTGTACAGACGCAAACCTTACTGCATGATATAAATGTTTGTTTCTGTTCTGTTAGGATGTGCCTCTCATCAGCCTTGCCAACATCTTCCAAAATGCGAGGCTGTGGGAGGACGCCCTGACTGTGGCACGCATGGCAGTGGAAATTGCTCCTCACTTTGTGGTTAACCATTTTACTCTGGCAAACGTTTATATAGCTATGGTAAGTGATTTTTCTGAGACTCTCATAGTCTTCTGAAGGATTTTATTGACGTTAAGTGATGACTGTTTTTGCTTAATATGTCTTCATAGGAGGAGTTCGAGAAGGCCATGCATTGGTATGAATCGACTCTAAAACTCCAGCCAGAATTTGGGCCAGCCAAAGATCGTCTGCGCACCATCCAGTGCTACCTCCTCTCCAAGAGGGACAGGCGAGCTCCATGAGGACACAACACACACACGCACGCACAAACGTTAACATTAACATGCTCCTTAATCTTATCTATCAGTGAGGAACACTGTTTGTTGTCTTAATTTCATGAATATAGACCATATCATTACTGTCTATAAGGTTTTCAGTTGAGCTATGAAAACAGTTTCCCTTTTTTCCGGTCTTTATGAAAATTTTATGATGTTGTTTTATGGCTAAAGGGTTGTTTATTTCTATAAAACATCTTGATATTCCTACAAAGGGATATTTTTTTCTGGGGTCAAGATTCAATGTTTGAATATGCCAGACTGTATTTGAATGCTTTTATTTTTAACAGTAACACCAAAAATACAATGCATCTTTTAGTCTCACCATATCCATATACCCCTCTCTTTCAGCAGTAGCTGCTAGGTGTATAAAGGGTGTCTTAAAATCTTATTCAGAATACAGATTGTTAAAAGAAACACTATAGTCCTTTCCTTTACACAGCTGTTCTCAGATTTAGTTATGCCTAATGGTAACAGTTCAGGCTGTTGTATGTTCAAATGATTTCCTTGTATCTGCCATGAGAGCAGGCTGAAGCATCTTGTACATCCTTTTTTAAGCTAAAAATATAAAATGCTGCAAACATGTGGAGAGGAGAGTTTCTCCTGATGGTTTACTGTACAGCTCTAAATCTTGGTTGTTATAGCTGATATGGAATAAATCATTAGTGTTCAGGCTGAAGACAGATCCACTGCAAATATTTAAGCTAAGAAAACATCAATAACAAAAATGTGGTTTTGAGTTTTTAACCGATGTATTTTCCTTTAAGTTTTAAAAGGGACATTTAAAATAAGATAATTTTGCTCAAAGTTCAAATGTACTTCCATTTACTTTACTTTGCACAGCTGAGCTGTTGACTCTAAGATTTTATCTGTACTGTTGTATTTAATATTTAGAAAGTCAAGATAAACATTTTTGTGTCCGATGTCTATATGAAAACATACAAGTTCCTCAGAAATTAAAGTGGACATGGTTTTTAAAGACATTTTTAATGATTGTTTACTGATTAATTAAACTTGAATCACAGTTCAGAACTGTTTAGCATAAAGGATAATATCATTCATGCTACTCTCTCTTTTAAAGTGTTCCAACAACCTTGTGAATGGGCCACATAAAAAAAAAATCACCAAATCGACCCCGTTGAAAAAAGTTTAAATGTATAAAAATGGTAGTTGGGATGCAGGATAGATATGTTGTAAATATGTTTTACTTTTTAAAATGTTTGCAGGCTAATTTAAATTTTCTGTAGAGGTTGATGCTATACTTTATGCTATCCTGAGTTTGACCACAAGGTGGCTGTGAAGCCTCATAACATCCAACACATAAAGCCATGCCATGATAATACACATACAAACGTACATAGGTCATTTTTGATACGTACTATGAGATAAAATGTACAGTATAATGTAACATTTTTTTTTAAATCACATTCATCCATGTTAATGTCTATCGATTTATAATTAACAGTCATAGGTTAATTGTTCATATATGCACTCTAAAGTTCTCACTTCTCAATAATCAAATAAATAGGTGTTTACTAGATCAAAATATAATCATGATTATTTATACAGAATATTTAGGTTGTTTTTGCTACTACGAAATATACTAGCAGCTGGACTTTATAAAAATAGCCCTCAGTAGATTTTGCTTGACACTTCAGTTGTAACACCAAGTCTAGTTGAACGCCACACTTATAGGAGAGCCCTCACCAGTCCATCCCCATAAAATCCGTTTTACCCAGAGCCCCGCCCCCGCTCTTTGTCAGCTGAATTAATTTGATACTATTTTTAAATTTCTGCGTTTCCCAGGGAAACCTAATGACGCAATGACGTCAGTGCGGGTCAACAGCACAGTGATAGGCTGGTGGCGGGGAAAGCAGTGCCCTCCACAACAGTAATGACTGCTGTATCTAAGAAGCCCTGGTGTCCATTAAATTAAGCATATAGAGTATATATATATATATATATATATATATATATGATATACTCTCTCTCTCTCTCTCTCTCTCTCTCTCTATATATATATAAATATATTTATTTATATACATAAACATGTTTTCATACACATACACTACAGTCTGCTTTACTACACAAACTCGTGGTTAAACACTAATAATAAAATGATATTTTGTTAGCAAATTTACGTAAATTCTTACCGTGAATGTGAAGATCTTCCACTCACAACGTCGCATTCTCGTGTCTGTCTATGCAAAAAAAGTTGGCGCGATGCCAGCTCCTTTAACTTCTCAATAATCAATTTCATCCGCCACCCCCAAATTCATTGGGAACGCTGATACTTTAGGTATTTCTCTTCATTCAAAAAAAGCGAGTGAGCTCATTCACGCAGTGAGCACTGTGGTCCAAATGCAGGCGCACGTCTGTATACTCCGTACTAGATTCCTCTCAGAACACTATGCGAACATCACTTCTCACTTCGATGAACGAGAACATGTATACGGTGAGTGAGATTTGAGTTCTCAACTCATTTGGAACTTGAATTTTGACTTCTGATCGCTTTTAAAGTGATCAGACATTGATAACTCTACAGAGGTTGATTGCTTGTGGTTGGATTGCACAGGCATTTGGAGTATAGGCTACAGAGTCCAGATCAAAACAAGATCGAAAGATGCTACTTTTGTGTGTCTTGCAGGATTACAGAGAAGCGCACGTGCCACTTAGAGTCTCACGCCTCAGTTTGTAGGCTATTTGTGCGTTGTATTGAGTCTTTTTATTACTTTTTATTTATCTCGATACTTCGCTGAGTGTTATAATAGTAGCAGATTAGTTGTCCTTGATATTATGCGGCTCTTTCACAACTTTAAATTCACTACTGTGATGTTCTCAAAGCGTGTTGTTCTCATTGTTGCCGAGTGGTCACGATTCGCGCAGTTGTAACATATGAATCGCACTGACATCTCCGGTACCCTTTTAGCTTCTGTAATGCTTCTACGTTTTAAAAAGAGCAAAAAAAACAGATGGACTAATGAAACAAGACTTTTTTTCATGAAGTCAGTCGTGTTCCTCCTAACTTGAGTTGCAGCAGATGAGGAACGTGCGAGCCATTTTCAAAACTGTAGGTCTAAGTCACTGAATATGCAACCTGGACTGTCTAGACCGCCCCAACTCTGTCCTGCTGTACCCAGTAAGAACAAAGAAAGGACTAAAGTAAGAATCTGTTCCCTTATCAGTTGAAATGAGTTGAGGGCGGGTTTCAGCACCACGGACAGCGACTCCACGGCTTACTCGGGCCTCAGCTCGAACGCGTGCGTCGCACTACATTTCACGCGAAACAGTATGAAATATGTAGCAACAAGTCCACTGCTGCATGAACGCAATGGCACCATGGAATACGTATTTTCATCGCCGTTGATCATCTTGAAAATATTTAGCCTGCATTTCCACTTTTTTCTATATATAGTCTACTATCTTTTTGCGTGTTGCGTCAGGGTTCTTGCAAGGACCGAGTAACCAGATTATATGAATAACCCTATTATATGATTGACTGTGTTGGGTTTTATTGTATAAAGTCTGGTTAGGATTAGAAAATATATTTTTTTGGTCCATCGGTTTTCAAGAGTTTGATCATTGTGTCCATTCTTGTTCTTACACTGACATTGTTTATGTGGTTGGTGTAAGGAGGTTGTGTGATTCTCCTCCTGCTATAAATCATGTTTACATTTTTGCCTCAAGCGTTTTTCATACTATCGCCTTAAATGATAAAACAGCCACCGAATCCAGCAGTAATGCCTTTCATTAAGGCCTCGACGAAAGGAGGGGAGTATGAACGTGACGTCAATGCAACTGACGCAGCTTTGGATAAAGGAGGAAACAGAAAATACTTATTTTCCATATATACATAATTGCATTACAGGAGTTTGTCTATGATTGTATCTGTCACTGGTAATATCGTTTTGATGCAAGTAATTGGGGCGTAACACTTGCTCAAATCAGTTGAGCAGTCCATCAAAAAAACAGAAACGAATCCGCATCCATTCGAATAAAATCAGAAATTACGATTCGTTTTTTTTTCTAGAGGGTGCCATGTCTCCATACTCGAGCGTCACGATCCTTTACGCAAACCGCGTTAGAGAGTATATGTGAACGCGCATGTCACGGTGATCACGTACAGTTCCTCTGAGGAGCATTTGTGAGTGCCTTTTTTCTCCAAGTGCTCTAAAAATAGTAACAGCTTGATCCAGAAATAGACAGGGGTATCACCCTCATATGCAGCCTTCGTTTTGAGGCATAAAAACACACCAGGACGGCACGTTATGTGCTCTCGTTGTGTCCTTGAGATATTCCCTTGTGTTATTATTGAACGTTTCGTTCAGTACTGACACAATGTATTCATCTCATCGAGGGCTCCCTCCACCGGCGAGACCTCTCGCTCTCCTGGTGACCTCGGTTGCATGTTCTGGATTGAAATACTGTATGTATTTATGGACGGTTTTGTATGGTCACTTAATTCTGCAAGCGTAGGATTAGTTATCGCATGCATCATGTCAGGGAATCACCCCGTTCGCGTTCAGTGAATGAAGCTGGAGGTGGATCACACTGGAGCTTGCTTTATTCACGAAAACTCTCAAATACGAAAACAAAGATTGCCTATAAATGAACTATTGTTATCAGTCGTGGCTGCTATCACATGATGAAGCCTCCATAATGTAGAGGAGCTGTCCGCCATCAGTGGTGCTGAAATCCGTCGACTTGCACTCACAACGTTGCAGCTATAGTGTCCAGTCCAAAAGGGCCAGTCGTTACAAAAAGTACTAAGAAAGACGATTCACTCTAGACCTTTACCAATTAATAAAACTGCCCTTTCATGTCCTTCATCATGTGGAAATTGTTGTAGGCAGAGTGTTTCCTGGTCTTTACAGCCTATTCTACATGAAGACTGCTTTTGTGAATATGACCATTTCCTCAATAATTCAGTATATCACATATGTTTAATAATTCATTCCCTGCACGTGATCCTGAGGTTAGTCTGGTAACCCTACTGAAAACATCATCTTAAACCAGCTTAAGATAATTTGCTGGTCTTAAACCTGACTAGGCTGATTGAGATGGTCTCCCACCCCGATGAAAAACTCAAACCAGCTTGTGCATCCCTCTAGCAAGGACCTATGAGAAACCATTGAACCTCAAGATCACGTAAATGGTGACACCTTAGATGTTTTTTTTTAAGGAAAAGCCCTCAATGATTTGTGTATAAGCCAAAGCATCAAAATAAGCAACGCTGATTTGTAAACAATCCGGTTTGTTTATAGACCCAAATGCGTGGTCTTTGTGAAACCAGCTCGTAGCTGTAAAATCTCGGTCATACATATGGTTTATGTTCATCACTTCAAAGACCAATCAATTCTTCACGTTTGCCAAACGTATGAAGTGGGTAAGAGCCCAGCGCTTCTTAGTAATTCATTTTTGGCGTGCGGTTTCATCGGAAACAGCACAGATTGGCGAGTCGTGACTGCTAAAGTGAGTAATGCGCGTCGGCTGCGTCAGTAGGGGCAAAGCGCTGGGTGCCGGAGACAGATGGAGAAAATCGTGACTGACTGGAGACTTCCACAAATGAAACCACAACCTCATCATGTCTCCTCGAGAGCGCTATCTGTTAAGATTAGACTTAAATGTTAGGGTCTCGCTGTTCTCCCCTGTCACTCTCAGTCCTGACCTTGGAATCCGGAGGCAATTCTACACATTCAGAGAAAAGCGAGCGCAGGGCTCTCTGGTTAGAGAGTTTATGTGTGCGTGTGTGCTCGTGAGGACGAGGTTATTTTATGGTTGTGTGTGTGTGTGTGTGTGTGTGTGTGTGTGTGCGTGCGTGCGTGAGTGAGTGCGAGAGATGTATGGGGTATCCAAATATAGCCAGACTCAGAGAATGATGTTCATTATTTTATGAGACAAGGAAAGGAGGAAGCTTTGGTGACTACAGACCTAGTACACAAGGATATTGAGGAACTTGTGGTAAGTGTCCAGCTGGATCTTTTTGATATTTATCGGCGGTGGTAATGCTCATTTGATATGGATATATGCATTTTGTATTTGAATGGATCATTCCAGATGCTTTGACTTGATACTCTTAGATTAACACCAGGTAAACAACCGAAACCCGTATAATATAACACTTTCATTACTAGATATGTCGTAGTGACGACAGGTTGGCACGTTCGGATTAAGAAAGCGCGCTTTGCAAAGGCAACAATGAAGCAAATTTATTAAAAGCATTTCGCACACCGGTGGAGAATTAGTTTTCTATATTTTTCCTTTTTTCAAAAAGGGGGGTCCCTGTGTGAGAAGACCACGGATTGGTTGAATGACGAGTTTTCGTATGCTCCAATGAAGTCCTTCACTGCTCTCTATTTACTGTGAGCTGGAGCGCAGTAATTCCCCTCCTTCAACAGATCTATCGACTGACAGGAGTAGATCAGCTTTTTGCTTAACCACATCACGAACAGGAGAATATGTACAGTATGGCCATAAGAACGGCATCGAAGCACGGATAAAACGACGGTGCATGGGCTCGAATGGGAAGGGAGTCGTACACTAGAGCGGATTCTGTGCATTTCTGCGCGAATGTGTAGAATTTGAGTCTGCTGCACACGGTCCGGCCATTGGCTACAACAACATGGACTGTTAGTAATTATGGACCAAGCCTGCAACTCAGATGTCACATTCAAAGCCTATGGAAAAGTCTTTCACGAATCTTTTTGCGGTCTGGGCTTGCTGTTCTCAACTATCAATGGGAAGCCCTTACCCCAAAAAGCATTTGCGGAGGGCACACACAGCGAATAATAGAAGAAAGCTCTCTCTTACTTCTGCTCCTCTTGGACTATCATCATACTCATCGCCAGAATGGCAAACGTTGCAATTCTGATGAGTTATTAGCCTATGTGATTTTTTTTTTTTGTTTAATTGGGAAAAAAAAATAAAATAGAATAAAATCCGCGGTTTTCACTATTTTCTTTCTTTGTTGTGTCTGGCACACCCTTTCAAGTATCAAGTGGCTCCAACCGCGCCTTATCAATTTAACGTGATTTAATTCTGAATTTTAAGAGTAAGGGTTGGGGTCTGCATGCTTACTATAACTAAAATAAAGGATGCGATGCTTGACGCTTTACCGTGTGAATAAACAACTGAATTAAAGCTCAAATGCAATAAAAAGAATATTACACCTGGATCGTGACATCTTATTTGGAGTTTTGCAGAGACGCAGCTGACGCGCGCGCAGGTTCTGTTGCATACAGCTCGTGGAACATCAATTGTGTTTGGAGAGTTACCATACACTTTCCAAACACGATTCGTGGCACTCCTATGTGTTTAAATGGAAATATAGGCACAGCAGCCGATGTGTAGACGGACCGATCCTTGAACGACTCCTTGTTAAATTAAATTAAAAACACGCGTGTATAGGAACATGTCAAAATATTTGCTTGGAATCACAACTTTAGACTAGTAGTGTCACGTGCCCTTACCTGTGCTCAAAATGAAGGAAACGGGGCCAGAGTTATGTTGTCCAGACATAACATATGGCTTGTTCACACTTACCTTAACAGATCATACACTGTAAAATTATTTGTCGAAGTTGTAAATAAAACAAATATTATTAGAATACGTTTTACAAGGAAAATACTATTTAAGTCTTTCTACTGCACAATAAAGGCTATTTAAGTGTGTCAGTTGCAGCTTCTTTGTAATTAATTGTGAAATTTACTAACAATTTCTGACTGAAAATTGTTTCTAGACCAGATTTTTGTCAGTGTAGACAGATAAATTACATACAAAACTAAGGGAGTCTTAATAATCCACTCAGACGTCCTAACATTAGATTTATCCACACTTCATCAGGCAAACCACACACTCTCTGTAATAACTTTTAAGGAAAACCTAACTCAATAATTTTATCATTGTCATCATGGCACAGCATGAGAGCCTAATATAATGTGCTACTGTAAAGAGGCAAAACAGTATATAGGTGCAGCAGTGCTGTAAGCATGAAAATGCATTATTGAAGCAGTTAACCATCACAGTAATATCATAAAGTTTGTACTTTTTATTCTGCTACATGTTCTTCAACATTTTGTTTTGAGATCTGCAAATAGTAGATAATATGCGATCTCGCATGCTTCATTGTTTCAAAACATGCTATGTAATGCCTGACATTTAAACTGTGTTTGGGACTAAGGACCATCAGTTTAATAAGGACCAAAGTCACTGTGACTCTGTAACTGAATGGACTATTTGACTATGATTTCAACATTATTTGGTTTTCAAAAAAATGAAAAGAGAATAATTTGATATATACAAATTCATGAGTCATAAGTGTGTATGCATGTGTATGTGCTGGCAGCACTTTCCTGTTCACTTGTCTCTAATTGTCATAGTCAACAAAAATGGCCTAACAAAAAAAAATAAAACATTTCCAGAGTAGTTATGACAAAATTGTGCTGTCTGTGTTCAGGCCTTTTCACGTTCTTGTTCCATTTCATGTTCCAGTCATGTTCTCTAAAGTAAATCGCTTAGTCTTGTACTTAAAAAAAAATGTATAACAACAATGCATGTTAATTTGTGTGCAGGTTATTTTAGCCCCAGGGTCTGAGCTAAAACAGAGAGAAGCAGACAGACACACACACACACACACACACACACACACACACACACACAAACACACACACACACACACACATACATACATTCAACATTATTTGGTTTTCAAAAAAATGAAAAGAGAATAATTTGATATATACAAATTCATGAGTCATAAGTGTGTATGCATGTGTATGTGCTGGCAGCACTTTCCTGTTCACTTGTCTCTAATTGTCATAGTCAACAAAAATGGCCTAACAAAAAAAAATAAAACATTTCCAGAGTAGTTATGACAAAATTGTGCTGTCTGTGTTCAGGCCTTTTCACGTTCTTGTTCCATTTCATGTTCCAGTCATGTTCTCTAAAGTAAATCGCTTAGTCTTGTACTTAAAAAAAAATGTATAACAACAATGCATGTTAATTTGTGTGCAGGTTATTTTAGCCCCAGGGTCTGAGCTAAAACAGAGAGAAGCAGACAGACACACACACACACACACACACACACACACACACACACACGCACACATAGAGAGAGAGGGAGGGATGGGAATCTGAGTCAACAGATCAGGACAGCCCATGCCTAAATAACAGATGCCAAGCACATAAATAATGGCATTTGTGTGTGTTTTCTCAAATGCTTGTTATCATTGATTTTATAGCTACTGGATAACATTTATGGATTATCTTTTCTTTGTCTTCTTTTTATGATGCTGTAGATTGCAACCAGATGCACTGATTGCATATTTAGTGTAAATGTTAAGATTTACAGAACTGTACATTTCTGGAATTGTTCATTTTTATGTTTTAAAACTAAAATATGACATGAGGTTGACTCCCGTCCTCTGACTCTGTGTTTAAGAGGTGACATGCTCGTATGGTAACCACTCTAAACCATGTGTACAAACAATGGATTGTTATTTTGTATTATTAACTCATCAATAAGAAAATAAATATTTACAATGACAAATTATGTTTTCATTCTTATTAATTTTTGCAATAGGGTAAACTTTTAAGACGATCTAGACTGATTCATTCGTTTTAGTAAACACACCACATATTAGGTTCAAAGCCAAGACGATCCTCATGTTGTGATATCCAGCACTGTTAATACCATGTCAACTAACAGCTTATAATAGTTCATATCAGTCACTATAAATATAACGTCTTTCAGAGTGTTTCGTAAAAGAATAATTTCAGAAGCAACGTTTAAGTTGTCTATGCATTAGTGCCTATTGACTATTCCTTTCTATTGTTATATTTGTAAAATGTAATTTTAAAATCTGCAAAGTAAATTATTAACCATGTAAGAAGCAATGTGACATATATAAAATGAATATGACTTGTATAGGAAGCCTTGATACAGTACTTTACACGTGTACAAACCAAATTATTAAAGAAAGTCCCAAAGGCTGCAAACGTATCTGATTTTATTAACATCTGAGCTTACTGAATACATTTTTTTGGGGTGAATAATGCCTTTATAATGTGCTCTATTTATTTCCACATACTCCTTAAAGAAACGCAAAAGCAAATTAAACCGTTTTTTTTAAATACATAAATATTTTCTCATATACTATGTTGACAGTTTATTTTCATATTTCAGCGAAGAACTTGCTCTGAAAGCATGCTTAACCATTTGACATAACCCAGCCTCATCTACTACAGATGCAGACAGTCTATAACATTTTGTATGGCTTAACACAATGTTTAAACTTGTAGTTTCATTACTTAAAGCAGGTAAGCAGGTAATTCAATCTCAACAATACTCTCTTTACAATAATTTCTTTGTCTGTCTGTTTGTTTCTTTCTTTCTTTCTTTCTTTCTTTCTTTCTTTCTTTCTTTCTTTCTTTCTTTCTTTCTTTCTTTCTTTCTTTCTTTCTTTCTTTCTTTCTTTCTTTCTTTCTTTCTTTCTTTCTTTCTTTCTTTCTTTCTTTCTTTCTTTCTTTCTTTCTTTCTTTCTTTCTTTCTTTCTTTCTTTCTTTCTTTCTTTCTTTCTTTCTTTCTTTCTTTCTTTCTTTCTAACAAACTAACAAACCTATATATTATATTCCTATAATCTTAGCATCCATGTCATTCAAACAAGGGATAACTTATTTCTTTCTATAACATAGAATTTGTTTTTGTTTTCTGGTAGTTTTCTAGTATACTGTATCAAAACACATTATGAGTTTTCTCACTCTTAGTCTTTCATATTTTCTTGTTCTTGAAATCATGACATTAATAAGATATTATGCATTTTTCAGGATTAAACAATTTTGAATACTGAGTAAGGAATGCATCTGCCAAAAATAATACTCACGGCAGAGATGTGCAGAGAACTGGCTGCATTTTATCTCATGAGCCACCTTAGAAATCTCCTTAAAGATTTAAAAATATATATATATGTGAAATAGAATGTGGGTTTTTATAGATCCTATTCATTAGACAGTTTTTTTTCTTCACTCACGTACCTCATGCTTCAGGTCACTTTGTAATATACCTGATGTTCTGTATGCTTTCAGTAAACCTCTCCTCCTATATCTGATCTTCACAGACCAGTCGTTTCTGTCTGCCATTTTATAGATTTTATATTTTGACATTTTAAATTATAAATCATATATTTTCAGAGCTACTGAATTTATACATAATACTGTACATTGAATGACTGTAATCTGATAATAAAGATACTTCTTTAAACGTCTTTGTAATGACATTTTACCCATATACATTCTTTTCAGAAGTCATCTAAAAAGGATCTAGAATGATTAAAAAATGTAACCTAAAGCATCTTCCCTTTCCACTTACATATAACTCATATGGATTATTGAAATGAGCTGAATCAGACTGGAGCAACTACTAAAACATGTTTAAAAAATTTAAAATGGACTTTGTTTGAAATAATTACTTATACTATCGGAGAGATCTTCTGCTAACAACAATGTTCATAAATTATAAGTCATTTTATTTGAATTATTTTGTTTAATTGCTGTTATTAGTGACATTATTAGTGACCACATTCACTACCTCTCATGAATTTAGTTGCATTAAAACCTGCAGCTTTATGCACCTAACAATATTGTATATAAATACTTGAGTACTCAAAGAAAAAATAAATGACTGAAAACAGTTTATTTGTTATATCTGTTCTCAGTTCAAAAATTCTTCAAAGATTTTTGTCTTGAACATTTATGCTTGTTATTATCCCTAATTTTTACAATTAAAAATCATTTTAAATGATGTCGATTTGATGATATTATGTCATTTCACACCCCCTCAAAAACTGCTGTAAAGCAAACAAATCTATGAGGTTGGAGGGAATTTGGCATATTTAACATACACATACATATACATTCACACAGACACACTGAGACTAATCGGTCACATCTTTACCTGTTGTGATAGCTGTCATTCCCATCTGACCATCCAAATCATGTAATCTGAAAACATGGAAATGTCAGCTTTCCAGCGTTTTGTTTATATAATTGTTATTCTCCATTTTGTGTGTAATAATGTGAATCTTTGACTTTTGCTCATCCTTTTATCGTCTGTATACTTAAATCAGGGCTTTTAAAAGTCATAAAACTATTTAAACTGACTAAATGTAGTCATACCTGTGTCCTTTCTGTCTGACACACAACATTTGGTCAAATATGGAGCCAGGATCGCCAATACAAACCAAAAGAGCCAGACACATTTATGTGTTAGTTTAATTTTGATTGTGGCATATTAAAAATGAAAGCTCAATCAGAACACTCAATGCAGGCATTTATATAAAATGTTAAACAAGTTGTCCTACAGTTTGTGCAGTCATGCCGTCATAAACAACAGATGCATGAAAAACATTTTGTCCTATCATGTAAATGCTGTTTATGGTTTATTAAAATACCCAAATTAACACTGATCTGGCCTGTGTTTCCCAAAGCACTGTGAGCTTTATAGAAACTATTTGCAACAATAATCTGTGTGTCAATCCCTGAGGACAAAATGACTGAAAAGTCCCTGGGACTTAATGTTACTTAAAGTAATTAATGTGTTTTGAAATAATAAAACATGTTTTACGGCTTGGGTTAAGCTTAGTCCGTGGTAATAAAACTTAATATAATGGAAGTTTTTTATGATGTACATGTGTGTTTTAGGTGTGTGCATCCATGTTCAAGGACATGAGATTTAAACTATTTATCCATGTCTTGTGTCTTAACCTGCCCACTGATTACAGTTTTCTTAATCAGCATTGTCTTTTGTTGTTTGCACTTCTTTTTTATACATTTAGTTGTTCTGACTGATGAGTAATAGCTACCTAAAAAACAAATACCAGTATTGTGAAAATGAAGATGCGCTCACTGTGAAAAGAAAAAATGCACTTACTTTGAATGTACATGTGTTCTGCATCAAGCATTTTTGAAAACAAAAACATGTTTATTTCAGACATTGTACATGAGTAAATAAAAAAACACGACAAAAGTGAGAGAAAACAGAAACAATTATATGCAGTAGGTAAAGCACGCTAAATTCGAAAAAATGTGGGTTATTAGTGGGAACCAATAAGAACATAAATATATAATAATAACAACATAAATAATAATAATAATAATAAACAGACAATAGTTAAGTACGTCTACAGAAGTTAGAAGATGTTCATAATATTTGCCTGAAATATCTCATTAGTATTTTTTGTTAAATATCACCTAAAAACATATTAACTGTTTTGAATCTTTTAATTAAACATGTTACTTTGACTGCTGAGTTATCTTCAAACTTAACCTCAACCACACACACACACACACACACACACACACACATTTACTTAAATGGAGATATTACATAGACTTCTGTCGTGTTTATATACAGATAGTTATACATTTTATAAGCTAACCCTAACCCACACCCTAACCCTACCCCTAACAGAAAACATTCTGCATTTTTACAATTTCAAAAAACTTTGTTTACTTTATTTTCATACCAGTTTTACAAATGAGGATGTCCCCAAAGGGAGGTTTTTTGAGATTTTGTCACACACACACACACACACACACACACACACAGACACACACACATTGTGTTTCCATGTTTTCTGGGGATACTCCATAGGTGTAATGGTTTTTATACTGTACAAACTGTTTATTCTTTTCCCTTATACTAACCCTACCCCAACCAACCCCTTATATTTTTAGATGATCAAAAAACTTAATTCTGCATGATTTATAAGCTGATTTCCTCATGGGGATTTGGGATATTGCCATCTTTGTGTGGATATTTTGTTCCCATAACTTAGGGTGTAGATGAACCACACACATTCGCTCAAGTTTTCACTCACAAACTGCAGGAAGCTCTTGCAGTGCATGTGTGTTATAGGCATATAAATCTGCAGTCTAAAAAAGATGGTTCTTTAAAAGTTCTTTACACGTAGTAACAGTTCTGTTTAGATCCATATAATCCTGAAGAACTCTTTTATGCTGAAATGGTTCTTTGTGTTGGGGTTTAGGGTTTGTATATTCCCACCTTTTTATTTTTTTCAAATCTGTAACTGTCAATGCCACCTCATTACTACATTTCTGGAGCTCAACCATCCAACATCACAGACTGTCAACAGACATCTCGACAGGTAAATTATTTTATTTGTAAAATGTCTATGAATTTTTACTTTCGAATTGTAACTGATTTTCTACCAGTCAAGTGCGAGCAGCTCTGTTCAGCTAAGGATACTTCTGTCCTCTTCTCCACTATAAGTAACAGTGATATTGAATTTATGATCCATATTGTTAGAATTTTAAATTACTACTTGGGTTTATGAATAAACATAACCAGTCACAAAAAACAAAACTTAAACATAATTGTATTGTATTTCTATCCTGATGCTGTGGCATTCCACAACCTTGACCATGTACAGAGAGAAACTGCCACTCAAAATACATAACGATGGACATAAAGGCATCATAGAGGATTGTGAAGATAATTCACTGGAACTTCTTTACATTGTCTTCATTGCATTTATTTTGTGTTTTATTTCTTTATGTATTTATTCATGTTCAGTGTTGTTGTTACTGTTAGATCACTGTCATTTTGTTACAGTTTCACGTCAATAACAAAGTAAAAGTATCTGACACGGTTTGCCTTTTTTTTTTTAAGGCAAAACCCCAATAGAGTCTATAATAAGACCAGGCAGACAGCCAGGTTAAACAACATTAAGAAACAATTATATATATGCTTTCAAAGCATGGTTCTTTGTGGAAAAGGGTTCTATTTAACTCCAAAAAGGGTTTGGCTATTATTACAAGCCGAAGAACCCCATTCTGGTACCATCTAGAACCATTTTTTTAAACATTGTTTCTAAATGTGCTGTTTTAATCAAAACAGTATCATGTATCTGAAGAAGTATATGATACACACACACACACACACACACACACACACACACACATACATACATACATAGATACATATGTAAGCTATGATATGAATTGTGATACTGCAGCTTTAGTCGACAACAATACGAAATTTTCATCCTTTGCAGCCTGCAGGAACAAGATTCTCACTCATAATTAAACATGGAATTATTAAAAAGTGTATTTTATATGTCATGTTTTGCACACTACAATATAATACAAATTATTGATTAAATAATTTATCAAATAAGAAACAGCATTTATAGTTAAAAACCGTTGTCAGTCCACTGCTGTTAGAAAAATAAATAAATTCACAGATTTATCTAAATATGTATTTCGTCTGTAATCGTATCACTCCGACCAAGCTTTAAGTTATTTTAAGTCCTCTCGGGGACCAACCATTTGAGACGTCCATATATTCCTGCATCTCAATGTTTTATCCACACTTTTAATCTTCAGCTTTTCGCTGCTGATAGACATGAGATAGTGGGCGGTGACGAGCTAACGGACAGAACTTACATCCAATCAGAATGCAGTCTGCAGGAAACGCAACAATACGTAATTAATGCGGAAGCGGATGTGCTTGAATCCTGCACACCAACGAGCCGACAGCGTGCAGCATCACATCTATCGGTATTTGTAGCAAACAGTGAAAACAGTTGTAATCTTGCGTGTGTGAGACACCGAGACCCACTGATTGTGTTATCATGGAGCTGCTGACAGATGCACTGTACTGGATCGGTGCTGTCACTGTGGCCTGGGTGTCGGTGAGCACTCTGTGCTGTCTGCTCAACGGGACTCGCGTGTGGATTGTGGGCAATGGAAATTTGATGAGGGCGACCAAACTCGGGAAATGGGCAGGTTGGTACGCACACTGCAATGACAGATGTCGCGAACGCTTTCATTATTATCATCAGGCAAGCCGCTTCAACAACCAGCCATCAGTTACTGTGTGTTAGCATTGTAACTTGATGGTGGTCGTATGATATTCGCTTGTGTGCAGCTATTTATACACGTTTTTTTGTATGTCAAGATGAAGGTTGGAGCTTAAGTTTTTTCCTCTTTTGTTACACATTTTATACATGACTTACACTCAGACTGTCTAATCCGCTTGACGTACTATCCACATTCCGATAATACTGTTTCCGGGTCCTCTGTCTACTGCTTTGGCTGAAGCTCTCGTTCCTTCAGTGCAGTGCTGTGTCCCTTGTTTGAATAGATCTTGAAAGGGACCAGAACCAATGATTGCAGTACAGAAATACAGACAAGTGCAGTAATGTTACTCTATGGATAAATATTGTGTGGTAAAAAAAAGAAAAATTGCAATTTTGTGTCAGTTTTTTTTAGTGTAGCCTATATCTGTTTACTAATAAGCAAGTATTTAATAGTGAGAATTGTTCCCCAAGCTTAAGTGTCACCACTTCTCTAATAGGTGCAGTTCCGGAAGTAAAAAAAAAAAAAGTCTATTAATTTTCTCCATGGGGAAACGGATTTTTAACTATAACTTATGGACCTTTAAAGATATACATACAATGAGCACCAAGCTTTATTAATTGAATGGAAAATGCTTTGGTTGAGATCTTTTTTTTTTTTAAATAATCCTGGTTAAAAAAACAAAAACTTTTTAATAGTGTGAGTCACTTTGTATCTGCTCTATACAGCCAGATTGCAATATCAAGTAGCGAATCAGTGGTTCATAGCAAACATCTTGTTTTTAAAAGAAATTAAGCAGCATGAGTATGGGCAAGAAAACTTGATTGCCAAGCCATTTCATGGGGTCTTTAGTTTTTCGGAGTGTAAATTGTTTAACATAAGCACAGAAGCTCATAGAAGCACAAGGTCATAATGGCTCTGGGTTATAACTGAGGTGTACTTTGTAACAAAGGGATGAAGGTGATGCTGACCAGGGTGGAAGGGATCTGGAGTTAACCAGTGCACACTCTGCCAATGACTTCTTAGCACAGGAGAGGGAGTCTTTTTGCTTTATTCATAGACCTGACTTTTGACCATGTGCTTATCATATGTGGAGTTCCAAAAGTCCATCATTCTGTAGAGTTTAGACCCGTCACCCCACCAACAAGCTTTGCTCTGATTTTGACTTCAGCTTATATCTAATCAAGTGACTTCCTTGCTGTTGTTAATTTTTAAACCATTTTTAAATGGCAGCTGTCGATCCTCCAAAAACAAGTACTGATCATGTCATAGTTTCAGTCATCTGTGAGAATTTGTTAGTGATACTTAAATGCATTTAGTTTTGACCAATATAAATCAGTGCTTCTCAACCTTTTTTATTCAGAGGCCACTGTTGTCCAGCACAACATTCCAAGGCAAACTTTTTGCAAACTTTTTTTTTTTAACTGATAATATTGATTTTAATTTAATGAACAAAGATTCATTGTATGATTCCAGAATTTTCCAGAATTATGCTCTTCAGAAAAAACAAACAGCGAGAATAAAAGTTGCGCCTTCTTTCTTTGCGTGAACATTTGGGTGGTGTTATGCAAATCTTTCCACATTGTGACGTAGACATGTGGGGGCGTGTTAGAACGAGCCGTTTTAGGTAGGCGTGGCTGACTCTTAACTGTTATAAAGAATATCTCTTTGGATTTGAGACTTTAGTCTTTGCGACTTTACCGATATTCTTTATGCACCAAGAGCTTGTAACACTCCAATGAGTAAGGAAAAATTTAAATCGCATCATATGACCCCTTTAATGGTTCTCAAACAGGGATTCTGGCCCACTAGGGGGTCTTAGCAAATTTCCAAGAAAGATGCATCATTATTAACATATTAAAATGATCTAACTCTCATCATATAATAACTATAAATAACCACTAAATCAATAACTAAATAAAACATGAGTTATCTTGTTTTCAAAAAGCTTTAGTGAAAATAATAAATTAGGTGTATTTTAATGCATTAAAAATAAAATTTGTCTTCATAAATGTGCCCCTTTTAATCTTGAAAAAAGCATATTTAAAAAATAACTTATATGAAAGCCAGTAGGATATTTGAATTCATACAATTGCTTTGCGTTAAGAATAAATGAAAATTCAAGTTTTCACTGCTAATCTTTTAGGGTTCTGCAGTTATTGAGTCAGTGGTTTAAAATGATCAGGTACCATTTATGAATGAACCATTCATGACTGGATTTGTAAACCAAATCCAATTCAAAAAGAATAATTTGTTTATAAATCCCACATTTATACTTCTCTTATGATTTCATCAAGGAGAGCTAGGGAGGCTGTGAAGAGTTTTAATGAGTAACCGCTTAAATTTAGACTGTTCCTTACACAGAGCATCTAAAGCCATATGATAGCTTTGTGTCATTTGTTTTTCCAAGTCAGATCTTTTCAAAGAACTGCTTGATCCATTTAACTCATTGATTCAGTTATCTGGTTACAGAAGTTATTAGCAAATTATCATCCAATAACTACTTAATTTTTTTTTGTTTCTTATATAAAGCTGTGCATTCAGAAGACTTGGTGTATAGTGCATAAATCATGTAAACTGTGATATAGTGGATCTTTTTGTAGTGATGGGAGAAATTAACTTTTTCAAAGCTTCGAATCAACTGAACCAGTTGTTTCGCACTGTTTCTCAGTGAATACGAATGATTCGAATCATTTCGAAACATTTGTAACGTAACAAAGCCTCATTTACTGAAATCACGTGACTTCAGCAGTTTGATATGCGCTCCGAACCACTGGTTCGAAATAAATGATACGCAGATGTTTCGAAGCTTTACAAGGCAATGCTTCGAAAGCACCAATCGCTATCTTTTTGAGGCTTGAAAGCTTCACTTCCCATTAGTTGTTCATTAGTTATTGCATAGATTATAACAAGTAATTTCTAATAAATGTCAGAGGGAAGAATCCCTCAAAGGCATTTAGCAGACACAATTATAAAACATAAGGCAGAAAATGAAACAAAATATGCATAGAAAATAAATGTGGTTGTTTTAACTTTAAAATATGTTGTCTTAAAGGGACAAAGTTCACCCAAAAATGAAAATTTGCTCTTAATTTACTCACCCTCAGGCCAACCAAGATTTAGGTGACTTTTTATCTTCAGTACAACAGTAAAGAAGATTTGGAGATTATGGTGATTAATAAAATGCATGTCCACGGCTACCATCTTTTTCAGAGTCAAAAAATGATATACAGGAAACACAAAATTAATGCCTGTGGCTCCTGATGATATGTTGAGGTCTTATGAAGCGAAACAATCGGTCTCTGCAAGAAACTTAACATTATTTACAACATTATTACCTGTAATCCATAGCCTTAGGCAAACGGTCTGGTTCGTTTGAGAAAATTCTTCTTTTGAACCAGTTAACCAAATTGGACTTAACCGCCTGAAACAGCTCCTGTCTGTAGCCAGCACAGATCTACAAGTTACTCATTCAGAACTCATTTTTGGAATTACTCTGACTTGAAATGAGCCGACATACCTGCATATATGATTTTATGATGCCAACTAATTTTTGTCAGTTAATTCAGTGCTCCAGTTGCTCCAACAGTCTACTGAACTGAGGAAACAGTTCGAACTCAGACTGAAGAACTGATGAGCTGCTGATTTGAGCATGCGTGAACTGAGCACTTGAATGAAGGCACAAAATGAAAGCTTTTCTCATGGTTTATGTAAAAATGGGAGTTGATTAAGACTAGTTTATTCACTTAAAACATCACATTATTAATGGGTGCTTTCTTGCATAGACCAAGCATTTTGCTTCATAACACCTCTTCAGTATATTGTCAGGAGCCACGTCTGTTCATTTTGTGATGCCTGTATGTGCTTTTTTGACGCTCAAAGTCACGTTAGCTGTGGAATTTTATGAATCACCAAAGTTTCAGCTAAAAACTTCTTTACTGTTCTACCAAAGACTTTAGATATACCAAAGACGGTGCATTCCCATTACTTATGAATAGGAGAAAGTCTAATATGCAATATGGCGGAATAGTCCTGCCTTCTCAATGAAAGAGTCAATCACCAATTGATAAAGTCTATAGGTCACTGCAGCTTCCGTAAGAAGCTCCGGATGCTATAGAAACAGTCAACGTTCTGAGACGTGTGCTAGGACAGCGCATGCGCATTGGCTGGTCTAGCCTGAAAAATACGCTTTTTTTAATGCTATTGGAGCATGAGAAACAGCATTTATGAGGCAGTTGCTGTCAGATTTCATTGGTGCTTTCAAATATGAAATTTAATCGTAAGCTTGGTGACCAGTTTTGGAGAATTTGATGTTTCCCCATTCAAAGAGATAGGAGCTGCACTTACATGCCCGAGAGGCATTTCAAAAATGGCAGCAGAGTGAAATCACTTGCCTTAAAGGGACTTTGGTTCTACTGAAGAAAAATTCACCTACTTCTTGGATGGCCTGAGAGTTAATAAATGAACAGCAAATTTTAAATTTTGGGTTGACTATCCCTGAAATACCAGGTATTGTCTTGATAATAATGGCATTGTCTTCATCACTCTGCCATTATTATCTGCATGTCAGTGCGTAGCTACTTTTGTGAATGAAGGCATTTGTTGGCTCAATGAGTGGTTGGATGTAATTGGTTGACTTAACGAGAGCTGCAATTGAACATTTGAGTTCTCGTGTGTATTTACATCTCTCATGAAGAGCACCCTCTGTAACATGTGCCTCGTCTCCTTGTTTTGCACATTATCTCCCTCCATTTAGCCGTCTCTTTTATTGTCATTCCCTCCTCTTTCTCATGGAACAGTGTGCACAGTGTTTCCTCTGCATCCTTTCTTTCTCTCAACTTCTCTGGTGCTTTTACACTGCTCTATTATTAACTGATAAACAGACCAATAGATCTTTTTTTTTTTTAATCAATCAGTCAGTTTAAAATTATACTTTAAAAATAATATATATATATCTCTCTCCTGGTATATTCCTTAATGTCTGAACATGAACTGAGGAAGTGTAGCTTTACAGCTGATCCATGTCCGCTGTAAATGTGTGATTCATCTTCTTTCCAATAAATTCGCATGGTACAGTGGCTTGTCATTTACTGGGAAATTGAGTCAAAAATACTGAAACGTGCATATTACATGTTCGCACAGTCATGCGCATTTCACCGCAATGACTTGACATAATTATGAATATATTATAATGCAATATTTCAACAAGTAATATGATATTGATTGTAATTCTCTGTTGACGTGGCTTTAATTGAAGGCTCTATCATCTTTTGCACATTGTTCTGAATGCTTCATTTATAGATATTTATGCATTGCTGTAATGCTACTGTACTGCACACTCGATCGCAGAAAACATCCACATAGTTCTCCCCCTTTCTGAAAATATCTTGCCTCAGGGAAAAATAAATGCATCTCGCTCTATTTTTAGAGCAGCCGATTTTAAACCCATCCTTTTGAACAGCGCTGCTGATGTGAAGCAAATAAAGCCATCGAGAGAGGCACGTGGCACCCCATGCTATTTAAAGAAGCATGTTACTGGGAGTGGGGGCCCAGGAGACACTTTGAATCCTCTACTGCGGCATCCAATGAGGCGGGAGGATCCCGGTCTGCGGACGGAAAGGGGTGTGCTATTACATAACACTGCAAACATGGGAACATCCAAGGGCAGTGAGAGATGGCACTTTTGTTCTTCTCAAGTTTTCCAGGTTTAAAAGAGCGAGACTTGTAGGCTTGGTGGAGAACTATGCCTACTTGTTACAACCCCTTGGGAAAAAAAATAGACTTGTTGTGGATCAGTAAGTAAACTGTAGCTTGAACAGTACCGGTAATGAATATATTCATCTGATATTGTTAATCACTTAATCTAAACCTGCAATGAACGCCGCAACATGTGTAAAAAAATGTTTAAATAAAACTGCATTATTGGCTGCAGTTAGCACAATACAACACAGTCGGGTCCAAATAATGGTGTTTACACTGTTGTACAGCTTCATTCTTGTTGGTTCATTCACTAGCTCCTCATAGTGTGACATTTGAGCTGGAGTGAATGCTGCATCAAATGCATGGGTTCTCTGTACGGATGCATGTACGGCCTGCTCCGTGAGCCCGGGGAGGAGGAGTGCAGTGCATGCGATGCCGGGGGAAGCTGAGGCTCGTTTGTATTCAAGTGCTGCAGCTGTTCCAGACGAGGCTGCAGTGCCTGCCTGGTATTTTTAATCTTCTGTTCTTTTTTTAGCCTTCAGAATATTTAGCGGCAGCAGCATCAGTGTGCGCTGTGAGGGGGCGTCTTCACTCTTATAAGATCATTTCTCAGTTGACCAGACTCCAGCATTTAATCTTTTGATATGTAGCTCGAGAAGGTTGACGAAAAACACTTTTCTTCATGCTTGTGATAACCCGACAGTCACTAATGTGAAATTAACAAGGGGTGTTTCCCTGTTGCCACCTCACATGTTCGCAAAACTGAAATGCTTCTCCAGGTTGTCTAACCTTGAGGTTTTAATGAAAGATCATTTTGTTTTTCTCAGTTGCTTTTCATATGCCTGATAGGAAGGGGTTGTGTCTGACTAATGTACAGTTTGTGTGAGAAATTAATTAATTCACTGGGCTGTTTAACGTCATTGTTTAGCTCTATACTTTAAAAATAACTTGAATCACACTGACCCAAATTAGTCATCACTAGCTTTGGCATCAACTTCCGAAGATTTTTCTCTGACATTTTCTAACAGATGATGTTCAATATCTGTGAATGTTTCTCTCAGATGCTGGCTTAGTGCTGCAATATCGCAGGAAATATTGTGCTGGATTTTTAGGAAGTGCCTGAACCCTTTTATTGCAGAAGGTTAGGTTGTGTTACATTTTACTATAAGCTTTTTCTTCAAAATGCAAATGAAGTGAAAATATTTTATAATATAGGCTATACAATACTGTTCAGAAGTCTGCGGTCAGAACATTTGTGCAAGGATGCTTTTACTTGATCAAAAGTGACAGTAAAGCCTTCTATAATGTTACAAAAGATTTTAAATAAATGCTGTGTTCTTGTGAACTCTCTATTGATCGAGGAATCCTGAAAAAATGTCAGCAGCACAACACATGATAATAAGAAGAAATGTTTCTTGAGCACCAAACCAGCATATTAGAATGATTTCTGAAGGATCATGTGACACTGAAGACTGGAGTAATGATGCTGAAAATTCAGCTTTGCCATCACAGGAATAAATTACATTTTAAAATATATTAAAGAGAAAAAAAAGCTGTAATATTTCACAGTATTACTGTTTTCATGTAGTTTTGCTGAAATAAATGCAGCCTAGCTGAGACTTCTTTCAAGAACATGAAAAAATCTTACTGATTACAAACTTTCACTGGTAGCGTAATTTAAGATCAAGTAATGACACATTTAGTATGTAGTAGTATGTATTTTGTTCATTTGTCATGTATCATTTGTTTGTCATCCTTAGTGAAATGATTCAATAGAGTGAGAATCATTTGTACAATAGTCAAATGCCTTACATTTTGTTCTATTTTTATATTGTTTATCGTTGTGCGATATATTGTGATGTTATATTTGAATTAAATTGTATTTAAAGGGATAGTTCGCCCAAAGATGATGACACAGTTTTTTATTTTTGGTGATCTCTCTCTTTAAACGCAGTAAGCAAGTAAGAGCTTGACTGGTACATTCCTTATCTTATATTAAGCTATTTGTGTTATTTTTTAAGGAACAGATAATGCATTGACATTTCTTCATAAATTTGTCATTTAAGTGAAGGACAAGGCTACTTTATGAAATTCTAAACATTGTTAGAGCCTTGAAATGCAAGGCGATCAAATAGCTAATGTAGTTTGTTGATTGTGCTTTACTCCGAATAGTCATTGTGGAACAGTGCTCTTAATTTTACTCAAATCAAGATATTTTTGCACCTTTTCTGCAGACAGGATGTGAACAGATATATCTTCTTTACACTGGATGTCTAGTTAAACTGTATATTACATGTGATGCGATACAATGGCGCAAAACACGTGAGGTCTTTTTACTAAGTAGAGTTTTTCTGAATAAGACTCCCATTCATTCACATTTCCAGCGTGTGTTGTGGACATTGCTCAGGGTGTGTTATGAGATGGAGGCATTTGGCCATACAGCAGCATTCATAAAAAATTTCCCTCTCTTAGTCCTCACCTAGCCGTACACGCTTGGAGCATTTAGACCCAACCAGTGTTTTTTTTCCTCCGCTCATGTGGAGTAATGTATTGTAAATGTGCTTAAAAATAACTGGGAAAATGGTTCCCTTGCCTCTAACTGTGTGCCGCCCCCTGCCAACTGTACTCTCCTTTAGCCGCTTGCCTTTCACTCTTCCCTTTTCTATTTTTAACTGCCCCCAGGATCAGTCCTCATTCGCTCCTCCCTTGCGCTGTCTTATTGTTCGTCATCCACCCCTCCCTCGCCACACTCTCTTGTGTTACTCCAGCCGGTGTATGCGGGCTGCCCATGTAAATCTTTAATCAGTGCTGGCATCTCTGACACCAAAGATGCCAGGCTAAAGGGTGGGGATGTGTGTCCCGTGTCCTTGGTGCCCGGTGAACAGGGAACAGAGCATGAATTCAAGCTTGTCTGCTCTTTCTATAAATGTGAAGCCGTTTCCCTCTTTGCTTACCTTCAAGCTATTTTTACAAAGGTGAACCACGTTTGAGGGGTAACGGGGCTTGTTGTCTAGGTGTAGCCAGGACAACTAATCAAAAACGGTACAGGAACTTGCTGTCATTTCCATGCTCTCATCAGCAGGCACCCACCCATGTTTAACGTCCCTGGACACTTTAGTTTTTTTTTTTAAATTGAAAATAATACAGTTAGTTTTTATGGCCGAATTTAATGACGTCTTCTCTCACGACAGTAACAGCTTGCACTGTTTATCAAAATGCATAATTACATCTATCAGCGTGTCTTTACACATACGTTGAGTTACCTGGTGTGCATTTAGTGTGCTTGATAATTTATAATCTCTGGCTGACTATTGTCTTTTTCCCTATAGTTGTGACTGGGGCCACCGATGGAATTGGAAAATCCTATGCGGAGGAGGTAAGATTCCTCAGGTTTTATTTGTGTTTTTTCCTCTCTCTTCAGGGAAATCACATTGAGTCATCAAACTAGAGGTCTCAGTCAGAGTTCAGGGAGAACTCCACTCTCAAAGGTTTGCCGCGAACAGTCGACAAACCGGCAAGAATTTTCCACCCTGCTGCTTCTCATTTCTACCGTTTGATGGCCTTTATGAATTGTGCTTTTTGTTATATACTGTTTTGATCTGATTCTGTAATAGTGTACTAGGATGATTAGGATCATTTTGATGGTAATACGGATGGAAATGGATGATTTGATTGTGAAGGCTAGTTTACTGTAATTATGATCTGATCATAAGTGATTTAATGTATAATCAAAAGAAAATAATACAATTATAATTATAATGTATAATGTGAAATGTTTCTGATTCTGTGCAGCTTGCTCGACGAGGTTTTGCTATCGTTCTCATCAGCCGTACTCAAGAGAAGCTGGATGAAGTGTCCAAAGCTATTGGTAGGTGTTTGCTTAGATCTTTGTAATAACACTGTATGGACCTCGTTTACTAAACGCAATGAATTTTCCGTAAATCATTCATACAGCCATTCTTGACAAATTTTTATGAAAGTGCTTGTATTATCAAAATGTAAAATGTAATGTTATTTAGCCCAAGACTGGTTGCCCACTGAAGCTAAGCAGGGTTGAGCCTGGTCAGTACCTGGATGGGAGACCTTCTGGGAAAACTAGGTTTCTGATTGAAGAGGTGTTAGTGAGGCCAGCAGGGGATCGACTAATATATAATAACTAAATCAGTTAGTTAAATGTGAAAATAAATTTCACTGATGATTTATAACAGCTGCATAGTCCATGTTCCTTTTTATTATAGATTAAAATTATTCAGAGTGTGTGTAGTGTTTGTCTGCAAGATTGACAATTTATTTATATTTTTATTATGCATATGGACAATTAGTCTATTTGGCGTTTAAGGAAATTACTGGACCCATACCTGAGAAGGGAGTCCAGAAGATCCCACAGCCTTCCTGTACACATAATTCATATAGTTGTAATTCATGGGTGGTATTTTTATGTTTATTGTGAATGAGCATGCCCTATTTACAACATGATTATATCTGAGGTTTTACAAAGCATTTGTGAATCAGGAGGACCGCTTTCAGGGAAGGTCTGCATTACACGTGTTATGGAAAATATAAAAATGAAAACGAATTCAAAATATGACTTTTAAAATAGGTCAATGATAGTAGAATAACACTGCTATTTATTGACAAAGTTTGTAGCTTTTGTTATTGACAGTATCAAAATGGCCAGATATCGTTTGGTTATGCCACCACTCTGTTTATTCATTATTTAAAAATACACTATTATGAAATTAATACTCTGATCATTGTATTCCTAATGCTGTTGTTTTATGTGCATTGTATTGCTGTAGAAAAGAAAATCATTAAATTTAAAAAAATATATTTTAATCATTTACAATTTTATACGTATAATTAATTTTTGATTGTGTTCTTTATACCACTGGCACCACAAGAACAAAGCAAAGGCAGGATCTCCTAGTATGGCATCGTTGAATGAATGGAGCAGCAGTGGCCGAATCGCAGATGCCCCCCCCCCGCCCCCCATTCATTTTTTCTTGTCCTTTGGTTGGCTGACTCCTGATTTGAGGAGGATGGCATGATTTAGAGCATGCATGCACGTGTGTGTGCCCATTGTGCTGGAAAATGTGCGTTTGTTTGTGTGCAGAGGACCTGTGGGGTACCTATTCGTGTGTGTGTGTGTGAAAGAGTCGTGAGGAGCAAGTACTGCTCCTGTTTGTGAGGCAGCGAGTGTCTCCCTCTGCTAAATGAATGTGGATGTTAATGAGCGGAGTTATTTTTAGCTCTGTGTTGAAAGGCAGGCACTCTGCCAATTGAGCTGGATGCAATTGGAATTATTTGACAAAAGTGATGGACATAATGACTGTTGCGTTACATGTGTGGTGTAGTCCTCCAAATGGGCGGGACTTCGGTATGGTGTATATTATATTCAAACTTGTGTTTTATACAGTTTTTAATAGGGCTGCACGATTAATCAAAATTAAACCAAAATCGCAATATGGCTTAGTGGGATTTGATTAAATAAATATGAAATATGAAGCTGGGCACTGTGATCATTTACACATGAGCAGCTCGTGATCTGGTGTTTTCAGTGTCTTGGAGCAAATGAACTTATAATATTCAATTGAGAACGTAATGCATCAACCTTCTTCCCTAACTTTTAATGAGAGGCATTTATAACTGTGGTTTTCTACTAAAATAAAAGTTTGATTGGAAATGAAGAAATAAAGATGTAAACATTAGTTTTGTAATTTTATAGTTGTACTGTAAAATAAATTTTGTATTGTTTTTCTCAAGTTCTAGATTTTTATTACAGTTAGATATAATAAAAGTAATATTTCTTATGTTTAATATTTATTTAGTTGTGAAGACCTGAGTAACTTAAAAATAGATACCATTATACACCAGTACAGCAAATTTTCACTAGGTTGTGTGTAGATTTATTAGGATATTGGATCTTTTTTTAACCCCCAATTTCCTAATGTGACTTTCTGAATGCATACTGTATATACATGTCAAATTTCTTTCAATGTAGCAGAGCAGTGTCTACTACAGCGAGTATGTGAATGGAGTTCTCTGTGTTTCTTTCGTTCACTCTCCTCTCCTCCATCCATATTCTGACATATTCCGTAATTAAAGTACTTTTACAACAGAGCATTTTTGTGTATTTAACAGAATTGAATGATGCTCTGGTGAAGAGAAACTGCAATTGCAGTTTAAGTGACATGCTTTGTTGCAGTGATGTTATTTGATGTTAGTTATATTAGTTGATTTATTGGAATTTTACATTGAAAACAGTGTCTCGCTTTCATCGAATCAAACCAATGCAAGACAGGGTTGCATCATGTTGTTAACATTCTATGACATTCCATAAAGCACTTGCATTCCTAATGTTTTGCAATTGTCTGCTTTTCCTTTTGTTCCCCCAGAGAGCAAGTATAATGTAGAGACCAAAACCATTTCTGCTGACTTTGGATCTGTGGACATCTACCCGAAGATTGAGTCTGGACTGGCCGGACTGGAAATAGGAGTTTTAGGTATGTTACATACCTATAATTTAGTTGATAGTGGAATTGTCTCTTCAGTGATGCTTTAGTATTTGCTGCCAGCTATGGGAAGGTGGAGGGAACTACCTGTGTTTCCAGATCTCTTTTTAAAATAATCTGTTTTTATTATTATTATTATTATTATTATTGCTCAAGCGCTTTGCAAGTAATTTTTTAATAACCTGCTCTTAAATTCTTGTATGTCTCTTCCTCCTGCAGTTAACAATGTTGGAGTGTCTTATTCTTACCCAGAGTTCTTCCTCAACATTCCTAATATTGACAGTGTGAGTTTGTGTAGCCACTTGTGCATTACGCAAAACTTCCATTTGATTAATAGAAGTATAATTGTCTGTTGTGAGTTGTTTTGTTGCTGTTTGTTTTGGTTGGTAACGAATTGACAGTTGTGATTGCAGTTCATCAGCAATATGATCAACATCAACATTACATCAGTTTGTCAGGTAAGAGAAAGTTGCTCCTCACTCAAGTCTTAGAAACAGCCTTTACTCGTCCACTGTGACTCTGAAAACAAAGTGTATGTATAAATTAGAGATGTACTGATACATAATTTCTCCGCCGATACGATAGCCGAATATTCAGAATGACATCTGCCAATACTGATAAAAATATCTCTCAACTAATTCTGTAAACTATGCTGGGGCCATCTCATGGAACGTTACTTTAAAGGGGTCATATGATGTTGCTAAAAAGAACATTATTTTGTGTATTTGGTGTAATGAAATGTGTTTAT
>NW_015544154.1:1014067-1016022 GCF_001515605.1 Sinocyclocheilus anshuiensis
CCAAACAAAGTAGTTTCGCTTTCACAACGAAGCGCACACAGCGCCTTCACGACATGGCGGCGGCAACAACAATACTACAGCGAGAAAAAAAGTTACGCCTTCTTTCTTTGCGTGAACATTTGGGTGGCGTTATGCAAATCTTCCCACATAGCGACGTAGATATGTGGGGGCGTGTTAGAACGAGCCGTTTTAGGTAGGCGTGGCTGACTCTTAACTTTTATAAAGAATATCTCTTTGGATTTGAGACTTTAGTCTTTGCAACTTTACAGATCTTCTTTATGCACCAAGAGCTTGTAACACTCCAAAGAGAAAGGAAAAATTGAAATCGCATCATATGACCCCTTTAATATTAAAGGTGCTTATTTTAATGTCCTATAATGTAAGCACCTCAGTGCTTTACATTTAAGAGCATCAAAACAGCATTTAATGTTTGAATTTTGTTATAAAATGGACAGAATTTGAGAGCTGATTTAAAAAAAAAGTTTTATCAAGTAACAAAGCATAAAGCTATTTGCAATTACTGGATGGGAGGCGAGCTACAAATAATGTTTGGTAAAAGGGAAACTATAGACCTGGCAACCATGGCTTGAACTATGGGTGATTCATAGGTTCAAATTGAACCTGCGTTAGTGGAGCATTTTATTTTTTTAGATTGCATTAATGTGTTATTCACATTTTCTTAACACACAAGATGAATTCTGACACGTTTTCCCATTCCCTTTTGATTGATAGGTATCAGTATTGATTGGATTTATCTGCTGATACTGATTATTAGCTGATACATCTGTGTATCCGTAGTATAAATGACAGAAACAGTCATAACATAGTTTTTATAATTTGTCATGCAAGTCATAATTTAGTTTTTGGTCATTTTTTGCTGGCATGCTTTTAAGACTCCTATATAAATGCCCTTTTTGCCTACATTTTTGTAACAGTAATAGTGTCTGTCCAGCTTCCTCTGTATTACCATACTGTCTTGGCAGGCCAAGTTTCTGAACACAAAGTAAGTGCTGTTGGTGTGAAATGATGGTGGTCATGTGTTAATGTATTCATTGATTTGGAATTAGAATGTTGCACAACTTCTTTGTGCACTGGAAAGGAAGGTTTTGCATTCTGATTGTAACAATGTTTTCATATTACACTTAACTTTTATTCTTTATCAAGGAAAAATGTATTTCTCATAATGTGATGAACAAATTTGACTCATTCATTAAATATTTACATCACTTCCTATATATAAACACTTGTTTGTTGTACTCAGGAAAGTTGTGTGTAGCTCACTGCCTCTGCAGGTCTTTATGATACAGTCTGAAAATTTGAGTCTATGCTGCCACCTTCAGGATCTAAAATGTATTATTCTGTCAATACAGTGTGTGTGGTTTGCAAAAAAACATGGCCATTCATGGGACAGATTTAAGGTTTATAGTGTGCATTTATGCATATGTGAAATATTACTGAAAAGATTGTTGGAATTTATCAGATTTTATAATCATTTATTTTTTTTAGTTTATTTGTGTAATAGTCTTTAAAGCTTGTAGATCTGATTCATATGCTCTATCCCTGCACTATTGTAGATGACTCGATTGGTACTGCCCAGGATGGTAGATAGGTAAGTTTAGAAATTACCACACTTTGATTCTGTTGACATTCAAAGTAGTGTTTGGTAAAGCAGATGGATTGATTCTTACTTGAAGCATTATGACTAACTAGTTTGTCCCACAGGAGTGTGTCATGCAAATTTTCATGTGGTTATTTTTGTGCGGTTCGGTCATCCCATGCTTACGTAGTGGTTTTGGCCTTTACTTCCTACACACTTCAGTCCAATAATCATGAACAAATGTTCCACTTTTACATATTTTGATCATTTGATCTGTCACACTGGAAATGATTAATGTTGCATGTTGATGATAAGCTGTTCAAGGGATAGTTCACCCCCCCCCCCCCCCCCCAAACAA
>NW_015544154.1:1016359-1030472 GCF_001515605.1 Sinocyclocheilus anshuiensis
AAAATATTTCTTGTGTTCTACTGAACACAAAAGAAGATATTTTGAAGAATGTGTGTAGCCAGACATTTCTGGTCCCCATTGCCTTCCATAGCATTTTTTCAGTGGAAGTCAAGTCACTGTGGACCAGCAACTGTTTGGTTACCCACATTCTTCAAAATATCTACTCTTGTGTTCAACAGAAATGCATACATGTTTGGACCAACATGAGGGTGAGCAAGTGATAAAATTTTAATTTTGGGTGAACTAACCCTTTCATTATTTCTCATGGCAGAGGCTGACTGTGTCATGCCGAAATGACACACATAATTAATAGAAAACATTTAGGGATTTTTTTTCCCGACCATTGTATTTAGTTAGGGTCTTTCTAAGTTTGGAGAATAAAAGCCATACTAAAAGTATCTGTAGCTCCTCCCATCTAGAGCCCTAGAGTCTGGTGTGCACTAGTACATAATGCAACATGGGCACCAGTTGCCATAGCAACAGGGATGCAAGAATCCATTAGCAGGTACCAGTGTGTTATAAGGGATAATTCTGTGCTGTCTAAAGTCAAGTGAAAATGGAACAAATACATGGGACATTTTAAGCACTGTTGTCTGTAGAAAACATGCTTACATGCTGCTCTACAACAGTTCGAACATTAATTGGTGAAAAAACACGACTCTTTCTAGGTCTAAAGGCGTGATCTTGAATGTTGCTTCAGCGAGTGGCATGTACCCAGTTCCTCTCCTCACCCTCTATTCTTCCTCGAAGGCAAGTCATCTTTCTCTTCTTTTCTCTATCTTGGATCAGGCCTTTCATACCTTTGTGAGAAAGTCTGTCTTGTCTTTTGTTGCTAAAGTTCTCAGAGGATGTTGCTGTACACTGTATGGTTAGCAGCACTATTTTGAGCAAATTAGTTGTTGATATTAGAATGCTACTGCAGCTTGATGCACTGGGTTATTATTATTATTATTTTTTTAACTTTCATGATTTTAAAGGACACGCATTACATGATTATTCTCATACCTCCAGGCCTTTGTGGACTTCTTCTCCCGTGGTCTTGCTGCTGAATACAAAAGCAAAGGGATTATTATACAGGTAATTTATTAACAGTGGTTTAAAAATTAAAGTCTATACAGAATTATATTAGTTGCTTAATAAAAAGAGTGACATGTAAATATGCAAAGATGAATTTAAGTGTAATGCCATTTGATTATGTATCCATCTATCTATCTGTCTATCCATCTGTCTGTTTGTCTTATCTGTTTTTTTGCTAGTAATGATGTTCACTGCTTACACTGATAAAGTGTCTTGTGTAACTCTTTGAAGAGTGTGCTGCCGTTTTATGTGACGACCAAACTGAGCAAAATCAGGAGGGCCACTCTTGACATCCCCTCTCCGGAACGCTATGTTAAAGCCCAGCTGTGCACTGTAGGGCTGCAGACTCAGTCGAATGGTTACTTCCCTCATGCCGTCATGGTGAGACCCTATTAAAATGTCTTCATCTTTAATTCAGTGTCCAGGTCTACAATGAATGAATTATACACTACTCTTCAAAAGTTTGGGGTCAGTAATATTTTTTTAATGTTTTTGGAAGAAATCTCTTATGCTCACCAAGGCTGTATTTATTTGATCAAAAGTGCAGTAAAAAAAAAAAGTAATATTATGAAATAATATTACAATTTAAAATAAATGTTATTTTATATTAAATATTATAAATTAGTATATAAAATAAAACATTTATACAAGTTGAAAAAAATTGTGCTGCTTAAAATATTTTTTGGAAACTGATACATTTTTTTCCAGAATTTTTAGATTAATAGAAAGTTCAAAAGAACAGCATTTATTTGGTTATTTAAAATATGAATCTTATAACATTATTAATGTATTTACTGTCTCTTTTGATCAATTTAATGCACCCTTGCTGAATAAAAAAAAGAAAGAATTGCACTGACCCCAAACGTTTGAACAGTAGTGTACATTCTACAAAATATGCTTAATAGGACCATTTGGAATAATGGAAGCTTGTATATGATATAAACTATAGTACTAAAGTGGATTATTTTCATATTCTGTATTTTGACAGTCTAACAAGTCTGTTATTATGTCATTGATGCAGGGTTGGGTGACTACTGCTCTGCTTCCTGCAAAACTGCTCAACAAATATGTTATGAGCACGGGGTTGTCCCAACGTGCACGCTATCTGAAGAAACAGAAGCAAGGTTAGAAACAGAAAAGGGACAGACAGAGGGATGAAGGAATGGTGTGATTAAAGGAAAGGAGGGACCAACCAAAAAAAAAAAGAAAAATCCCCAATCTCTCTTCCCTTTTGCTATCGGGGCCAAGAGTACTCACACCCAACTGCTCCTGAGATGGTTCAAAACAAGCAATGTATTTTCCAGACATTAGAGTGGTGTATTGAGTTGTAGCTAACCAAAACATGATTTGCTTGAACAGCCTTTGCTGGCAAACAGTTTTTATTAGTTTGGTAAGACAACCACAGAATAGCTGAAGTTCCTAACAGTCACTAACAGCATTGATCAGTGCAGTTTGTTTGGCTTTCTTTTAAAGAAAGTAAATGTTTAAAGAAAGTAAATTAGTAGTTCTCTGATAATAGTCATCTGATGAACATGCATAATGAGAAAAAATGTTCTCAACCTGAATGAAATGTCTATTTACGCAAAACAACACTTCCATTAACATAATTGATGTGACTGAAATTAGGCAGGTTGCCCTCAATCATTTAAAAATTGCATCTGCAACGTCTACAAAATGGTGCACTAATAATCTTGGTCCATATTTGCTTTTTTTTTTTCATCTGACTCAGCAGTTTAAACTAAATGCACTACATGAACTATTTGTGCCCATCACAAATGGCACTATGCTTTCTATCTTTAGAGCATCTTTTTGAATGGAGATGTGATTTATATTGCACTAACATTGTTGTGGAAAGTTTGTGTACATCCTGTATGGTTAACTTTGTAATGCTGGTACTGCTGGTGACAGGAAGCAAATTTCAACTCTGACACCAGTTTATTTGAAAGCTAAGGCTGTTATTCCGTTATTATCTGGTAAATGATTATGCAGTGTTTTCTCCAAAACAGAATTCCTGAATTCATTATAAATTAAACTGTTCTTAGAAGTCATGAACAACTTTTACAAGACAAAAGTCTAAGGCCTGCTACAGCAGACTTAATGCACTCAATATGCCTGCTTGTGAATTGATCTTGCATTTCAAATAAAATCATCTTTCTAATAATGTTGCTAACTCTTATGTTTGATGGATTTGAAACACAAAAAGGGAGCTGTTAGTTGACATTGCTTATAATGCATGTATTGTTATATAGCACATGGCTGTGTTTGTGGTAAATTGATAAAGATGGAAGGAGAAAGTTCAGTTCAGACACCATTCAGTAAGACTCATCATGATGATTTTGGCATGGCTTAATTCCTTTAATAGATCATCATTCTGTAGCAAAGATAAATATAATTGTGTGCTTCAGTGGAAGCAAGGATATCTTAACTTCTGTGCAAAGAGTTATAATCAGTGTCACAAATTTACAGTACCGATCAACAGTTTGGGGTCAATATTTCTTAAGGGTTCAAGCGCGTAGCCTGGTGAAATTTTCGGGTATTTTGTTTTTTTTTAAAAATCTACTTTTGTGAACTAGTTCTAGGTTTTTCACCCGATCGGAACCAAACCAGTGCAGAAAGATTATCTGGAGAGTGAATATCAATAATTATCAAAAAAAAGTTGTACTTTCGACTCGCCGGGATGCCAAAACGTTCAAAAGGGGCAGGTCCACTTTTACTAAAACGGCTATAACTTTTGAATGGAATGAGATATCGTTGGACTCAGGACACTCATGTAAGAGCTCAATCTGAGGTCACATGAAAAATTCATGGAGTTTGGCCACTTGGTGGCGCTATAAGAGGAAAAAAACATAAAAATCTCTATAACTACGCAACCGTTTGTCCGATCAACATGAAAATTGGTACATAGTGTCTTTGTCCAAAGTGGCACAAGTGTCTATAATGGGTGTGCCTCACACGTCTTGAAAAGTGAAGCTGCTGGCTCTTTGATTGCCCCCTGGTGGCTGGCTGCAGTACAGGTCATAAACCCCGCCCTCTCCATGTAAATGAATGGGACCAGAGTCAAAATAAAAAAATTAATTACGCTTCCAATACAATTTTCCGAAAGATGGTTTTGGTCATTTAAGGTAGCTGTTATCACGCTGATATATGTTCAATTGTTCGTTTTTGTGATAAGTTTGATTTTAGCTAGTAATTTGATGCTATAAAAACAGGGCGTGTCGTTATGGTTGATTGGGTCTGCGGGAGTTTGGGTGGGAGTTTGATACCACGGCTCCACCTCACGACATTATTGCGCAGACTCTGGCTCCAAACGAATCTCTACTTCGCAGAGTCGGGCTCCAAATGACGTCATTTACTCAAGATGGCAGCGGCCATACTGAGATGCTTTGGCTTCACTTTTCTATAGTGGAAGGAATAGGAGACGCGTCGTCCATCTTTTTTTACATTCTATGGTCTATAAGGACATTTGGGAATCTAAAAAAACATGGCTGCCAATGAAATTTGAGCACTTTGCCTATAGGACCACTGCTGTCAATCAAATTGTTCTTTAAATATTATAGATTATTTTAAAAAACTACTTTTGTGAACTTGTCCTGGGTTTTTAACTCAAAATCAATTAAATCAGTGCAGTACAATTCTCTGGACTCTCTAGGTCAATAATTATCCAAAACAACAACAACAAAAAAAGAAAAAAAAAAAGTTGAACTTTTGCATTTGGACAGCTAGAAACAGGGCCATTTAAAAATATGGTATTGATAGTCTACCCAAAAACCTATGAATCCTAAAAGAAAGCTCAAAACTAACTCATGCATCGTATGATTCTAAACAAGCATGCACAATTTTATGGCACTATAATGGTTATAAAGGTTTAAAACAGGAAAAATTTGGCTGAAATTGCAATTATAACCACTAGATGTCAGCAGAGAACCACTAATGAAATCATTCGTAACATAGGCTCACTAATATCGTACTTTTCACAGGTTTTGCTTTTGGATTCATATTTAGACATCATAAAATCACTGTTTTCATAACATTTAAGATCACATTTAGTAAAAGTTTACCACTTCATTTGCATTGAAAAATCAGACTTTACAATTATGCCACATTTTTACAATTATGATTACAGGTAAACCTGAATAAAAATGTGTGTTATAAACCGGAAACTTGCAGTAATCATTTTGTTACCTATCAGTTATTTCAAATGTCTATGTCTACAACAAAATGTGTGTGTGTGTGTGTGTGTAATCATTCTTAGTGTGAATTAAGTAATACAATGTGTATTAAGTAAAATAATTTAACCTTTTCATTACTCTGCATGTGTGATCTTATTGTCCATCATGAATGTGGTCTAGTGTCAGCCATACATTTCACATTGGCCTAACACCCTAGAAGCCATAAAGGCCTTAAAGGGGTCATATGATGCGATTTAAACTTTTCCTTACTCATTGGAGTGTTAAAAGCTCTTGGTGCATAAAGAAGATCTGTAAAGTTGCAAAGACTAAAGTCTCAAATCCAAAGAGATATTCTTTATAAAAGTTAAGAGTCAACCATGCCTACCTAAAACGGCTCGTTCTAACATGCCCCCAAATGTCTACGTCATGATGTGGGAAGATTTGCATAACGCCGCCCAAATGTTCACGCAATCTTTATGGAACCATTTAGACAAAAAGGTTCTTCTATGGCATCGTTAAACACCTTTATTTTTAAGAGTGTATGGTGTATGATTAAGTTTTTTCTTTCTTCCATTCTTTCTTTACTGTATAATTCACCGCCACTAATTTAGAGGACCAAGCATATCGGCAGGGACATTTGAGAATAAATGAGTGTGAAGATTGAAAGGAATTAATGTCTACTTGACTGTGAGCAGAATGCTCCTGCCACATGAAAAAGAAGCAAAATAGTGGCGAGGATGGTATTTCTACGCTGATTTGTACATTAAAGGTTGACTTAGCAAAGTCAATTAATGTCCCTTACTCTAGAGACTCTTCTTTCTCCAAGCCACAATTCCCTTTGTTCAGTAAAAAAAAAAAAAACAGTGGACAATTTCCAATATAAAAAAAGAGTTTTAAAGCCTTTTTTAAATCACTTTTTATCACATTTCACACTCTATAGAACCAACAAAGGTAATATACTTACCCCTTACCGATGTGTTTAGGTTTCTCTTCATATCAGAGAAACGAGTCGAGGGCTATTTTTTAAATAGAATATGTACAGGTTTAGTGACTTCAAGGTAGTCTACGTTACACTTCAGATTATTTCAGTGCTAACCTTCATTGTGAATTAATGGATAAAACAATTTAACCATTAACACAATAATTAATTGGAAGTCAGACCTTGCAGGAAAAAAAATCATAAAATAAGAATCTGTGAACCATTAGTCATGTTGCTATTAGAATAAAAATGAATCTCATATTTATATATTACATTTTTTCTTTAGATAATAAGGAAAGTGCATTTTGGACCAGAATATTTTGTGTTCTTTTAATTTTACGGCTGTAGACAAAGGGATCTATGATAATGCCCATACGGGCAAAGACTGATAAGAGACAGTTTGATAAGAGGCATCAGAACCAGCCAGGAAATTGGGAACGGGGCTATTCAGATATTTGTTTCTATCGCTTCAAATTATAGCCCATCACAATGGATTCATATTAACAACAACCTCAAAAGTTTAATGACATTGTTTAAAAAAAAGTTCCCCCCTTTGCAAACAATAGTATTAATGTTTTCAGCTCATTGAGTCATTGATGGCATGGTACTAGAGAGAATGAGGTAAGCCCATACTGGCTTTTCAAATGCATTTCGGTTGGTGAGAAAACATAACACTGAATCTATAATTACAACTATGCTATCTGCACAGTATATTATAGTAGCATAGTTCACAACCAGCCATTTATTGTAAACTGGTGGTATTTTATTTCAACACAGTTTGTCTTCATGAATAAGGGACAAGATGGAATGTTTATGGAAATTCAAGGTTTATGGGACGATGTGAAGCAGTAATTTTCCATTGCTATGGCTTGTGGTATAACACTTATTGGATTTGTGACTTGCTTTTAACGGGTTTTGGGTATTAGACAACTTTGCTGACTAGATGTTCTGTTACCAGACAAAATTGATATTTTCTGACAGGATCTGAAGTCAGGGGCTGGATCTGATATTTCTAGCATGGAGGCATGATCTAACAACACATTAATTTGATTGAAAATGACAGTTACAGCATTTATAATGTTAGAAAAAATGTAATTAAAATAAATGTTGTTCTTTTGAATTTTCTATTCATCAAATAATCCTACAAAAATTCTTATGGTTCCACAAAAATATTAAGCAGCACAACTGGTTTCATCACTGGTCATAGTAAGTAAGAAATGATTCTTGTGCATCAAATCAGCATATTAGAATGATTTCTGAAGGATCACGTGACACTGAATAGCTGCTGAAAATTTGGCTTTGTCATCACAGGAAAAACATTACATTTTAAAATAGAAAACACTTCATTTAAATTGTAGTAAAATATAACACAACTGTTTTGCTGTATATTTGATCAATTAAATGCAGCCTTAGTGAACAATGGAGACTTCTTTAAAAAAACATTTAAAATCTTACTCACACCAAACTTTTAAACGGTGGTAACTCTAACATTTATGATGTTTTACAGACACATGCTCCCACTAAAACTAGGCTGGTGCCCTCCTCTTTCTTGTCTCTGTAGTTTACCCCTGACCCTGAGCTTCAGGCCTTGAAACAAATTCTCTCATCCTCTGACAGTGAGTTAATTATAAATCTAACTCATCATCCTGCCACCTAGACCCTTCCCTCACCCCGTTTAAAAAAACTGCTCCCATTTCACATTTGATAAAATGCTCTCTCTTTTCTGCTTCTGCGCCAATACACCTGAAAATGGATGCTGTCACCCCTATAACTAAGAAACGTGACTTGGATCCATCTGAACAGAACTGAACAGATCTGTCTCAAATCTTTTTTTCTTATCTAAATCGCTTGTTGCTTTACAACTACAATTGCATCTGCTTACTCACAGTCTCTGTGACCCTTTTTAATCTGTTTTTAATACTTTTCACAGCACAGACATAGGTCTCTTGAGGAATATCAATGACCACCTTTTAGCTGCTGACTCTTGGTATCCTCATCCTGCTCATTCTTAGGTCTTAGTTCAATACATACTCCTCTCTTGACTTTCTTCTAATGGAAACACAGATTTTGCTCTCTCGTGGTTTAAATAGTATTCCACTGACATACTTTGCTTTTCAATATTTACATGCTTCCCCTTGGTCATATTGTCTGCCATTATGGTCTCAGCTTCCATTGCTCTGCTCATGACTTGATCTGTCCTCCCACTCTGCTCTTTTAATGCCTGCATCAGTGATTTGAAAGCATGGTTGCTCTAATTTTCTGACATTCAACATGGTTTCATGTTATGCTGTTTGGACTATAGCTCTTCTCTCTTGGTTGGCATGCAGTACCTGCTGAAATCACTGCAATATGTTCAAACTTCTGCAGCAAAAGTCACCCACACCAAACAATGTGCCCACATCCTTTGTAAATTACATTGGCTGCCTGAATTTTCTTTGAATCCATTACAAGAAACTTCTCCTAACCTTTAAATGTCTCAACGGCCCTGCATCTCACTTACCTCTGTGAGTTACTTCATCCCTAGATTTTGACTTTCTTTTGTGGGTGGAAGTTAATTTTGTATCATGGCACCAAAACTCTGAATCTCACTCCCATTGAGTCTCCACAGCATCTCCTCAAATCCCAAATAAAAACTTTTGGTCCCACTTTATATTAAGTGGCCTTAACTACTATGTACTTACATCAAAAAATAAGTACAATGTTCTTATTGTGTTCATACTGAATTGCAAAACACTTTTGCTGCTATTGAGGTGGGATATGGGTAGGTTTAAGGGTGGGTTAAGGTGTAAGGGATGGGTCAACAGTGTAATTATAAATGTAATTACAGAAATTAATTACAGATGTAATTACATGCAGGTATTTTTAAAATATAAGTACAATGTAAAAACATGTATGTACACAATAAGTGCATTGTACCAAATGATTAATTTAAATGTAAGTACATAGTTGTTAAGGCCACTTAATATAAAGTGGGTCCAAACTTTTTTTCACAGTACTGTCTCTACCTCTCACTCTGAATATTTGTGTGTATCTTCCTTGTTACTCATGTCTGTCAGTTGCATCTGTCTCTTAAAAGTTCAAGATTTTTTGTGACGCGACCTTGAGCTGTGGGAAAGGTGCTTAATAATAAAATGTGTTATTGTTCCTATTATTATAACAGACTGTGACTGTCTGAGTGAGGCTGATCCATTGTTTCTTTCTATGCTGGTTTTCCTAATCTTTACAAGCAACCACTTTACTAATGTGAAATGTAAATGTGATATTCTCTATTATGTCAACACCTTGCAGACTCTTTGTTTTCCCTGAAGACCCTACTTTCTATGACAATATATCAACACAACTCTTTTTTTCTCCCATCAGGTTTTCATTGATTATCTTGAGGGTTCCCAGCCGGCATTATACTGTGCATAATGAAATCGCAACATCTCTGTGTGATTATTTATTTATTATTTTTTCCCGACACACCTGAGCAAGGAGCTACACAGGAAAAACAGTCATCTACATAAATACACATTGATGATGTGCCTATACACGTATAAAGCTAAAGTAATATGGACTTTAATCATGGTTGGTTGGTTTGTTTTCATTGACCTTTAGCATGACACTTAGCCTGTATGGTATGGTGTAGATATATGCCAACATTCTCCTTCACTTTCTCACCTTTTAGAGAAACCTGGAAATATATAATACATTGCTGAAAATAAAAGGGCAGGCTTTAAAGTAACCAATTATGTGTAGTTTTTACATGTTCATTTAGTTAAAAGTATTTACCAGGATGTATTTAAATTTTACATTGCACAATTATAATTTGTATTATTTACTTCTCAAACAGAAAAATGAACACAGTAATGTATAGAAAGGGCAAGAATGCACAGTCAGCTTTTCCAAGTGTCAATAATGAGAAAGATCAGAATTAATTTTTAATGCTTGTAGGAACACTATTGAAGAACCCATTATAATAGCCTGTAGGATTTTGAAGTGTATAAATATTTATATTAAATTAATAAAATATTTATTTAATTACAGTATATGAGAAACTGATAAGATTTGGTTTGGTAACACTTTCTATGAAGCCCAATTTTATAACACACTATAAGGGTATTGTTAAGGCATTATAATGAATGTATATAATGCATTATAAAAAACTTATAATATGCTGTTTCATCTCATAAATAATCATAAAAACAAGTATAGTACATTATAAAACGTACTTATTTGTGGTTATAACTTTTATGAGTATGATTATTTATAGCACGCAATAAACACCATGTTAAATCCACTTAATAATGGATTATAAGTCTCATATCTTGACATTATTTATTTAAGATCTCTCTATTAAACAGATTCACCAAAAAGAAAATTTGCTAAAAATGTGCTCCCCCACAGACCATACAGGATGTAGATGAGTTTGTTTCTTGGAGAAATTTAACATTACATTACTTGCTCACCAATGGATCCTCTGCACCGATTGGGTGTCGTCATCTACTGTCTGGGATGGCCTGAGGGTGAGTAAACTTTCAGCAAATTTTCATTTTTGGGTGTGTTCCTTTAAACACATTTTAGATATGTTTCTTTCTACATTGAGTTTTTGCTGAATCTTTGATAAGTTCATTAGATGTTGTTAATTGACCATATTTATCTAGCACAGTTTTACAGAAAATCGAGAAAATATGAATATTTCCACATGACAATGCTGTACCACAGTGGAAAATTGCTGTGTTGCCATATAACAACTCTCTAGTATAGTGGAATTGCACACATTTTCTAATTTGAAGTATATATATATATATATATATATTCAGATATCTGATCTTATGGCTGTTTAAGAAAAAAATATAATTTTTATTAGTATTATTATTATTTTTATTGTTGTTGTTATTATTTATAAGTGGTCTTTGTCTGCTCTAAGTAAAGTAACAAGTTAACATTGGCAAGATATGAGACTTATAATACATTATAACTACGGGAAATATAATCCATTGTAAGTTAAGTGGACGCATTGTGTTCATTGTGTATTATAAATCATAACAATCTTAAAAGCTATAACCACAAATAAGTAAATATTACAATGCATTAAAACTGTTGTTATGATTACTCATGAGATGATACAACATATTATAAGGTTTTTTATAATACATTATGCATTCATTATAATGCCTTAAGAATACTCTTATAATGTATTATAAATACGGGCTTCATAGAAAGTGTTACTTTTTTGCCACATGGAAATATTTCCTGTAATATTTAGTTATTAGAATTATTTGATGTCAGAAAATAAAACTGGAAAATATTCCACTGTTAGAATATAATGTGTACCATACCAAGTTGTACATATACTGCATCATACATAAACAAATAAATCATGAAAAGTTTGGCAGATTCTCATAGTTCAGTTTCCAATAGTTTGACATTTCCCAACAGCACTATTTGAAACCATAAACAAAATTCATATTTGTCCTTGTGTCTTGTACAAGGTGTTCTGGCTATGTTTGCTACTTTATCAATGCGCAACTAATATATTACATATATATTATAATTAATATGTATGTTAGATGACGAACCTATGATGGAACTGATTGACGGGGAGAGGGCCTCAGCACAGGATAATCCATCTTAAAATGACTGGCATTAAGTTCACATTGTGAGAGATAATGTCATTTTACGGCTAATCAGCTAATGGAGCCCAAATCCATTTTCACCTAAATAGGAGTTTCACGCACACACTCATATTAACTTAATGGCAGTGTAGAGACAAGGGATGAAACTAATGAATGCAAATGCAATTTACAGCCACCTCTCACTCAAACCACCTGAAACACAAGTCTAAATTGAAGAGTGGTATGAAGTGTGTTCCCAGCTCATACATAACCTAAATATAGTAATGAAAAAAAAACACCATAAAAAAAATCAATTTTCTTTGAAGAAAGGAAGTCTGAATGCCAGCTATTCCATTTTTCTTAGCTGTTAGCATTGTCTAATTATGAGGTAGCCAACTTCCACCCTTAAGGACCTCAGAAGAAGCATTTTTTTTTTAGGTGTATGAACACACCTCTAATGCAACTGATTCAGTTAATTAGTGTAGCTCTTGAGCCAGGAATATGTCCAGAATGAATACACACTGTCAAGATGTCCTTAAAGACAAGAGTTTTGGGCTAGTGTCTTCATATGAATGGAAGAAATGTAAATAATTTTAGGCCTTTGACATTTAATATGGAGAGAAATTCTGAAACATATGCTGTAGGATAAGATGGGGTAAGATGCTCCCGGGCAAGATGACCCTCCAACCCTATTTTTTTTTCTTAACCATAGAAGGCATCAGATCTAATCTCAACACTTTCGATTAATGGATACACTATTTTAAAATGTGTAATTTCATCTGAATATCAACATTTGTGAGATTTAGTTAGGTTTTGAGGTTAATTGATCTACGTTTGTGTCTTTGGAAAATAGAGATCTATGACATTGTATTATGTTGATAATCAATGTTCTTTTGTGTCTATATGTTAATAAGGGATTTGTGGACACATTAATTTTTTTTCTTTGAAGTTAAAATTAGACCTTTGGGGTAAGATGCCCATCCCAGAATTGGCACAGAAGGCCCCAAGTGGCATGTTGTTACTAGTGTTGTTATTTTTACATTTAAAACTTACTGTATTTCATGGGGTTATTATTCAATAATGTACCTTTTAAACATCTTTGTTTTTCATTGAAACTTATAGGCGAATTGAGTGAAATAGATTAATTTGAATTCAAAGTGTTACTATTATGACATATCTTCAATTAAAATATGGGCAGTTAAATATGTAACTTTAAATATAACTGTATATAAGTCATAGAATATATGTACCGTTCAGATGAATCTATTTTTCAGGGATGTTTTCAGAATTTTACATTATGTGCTATGTAAATAATTTAGCAAATTTTTCTATTTATTTTCCTTAATAACACATTGGCTGATGCATCATCATCCTGAACATGATAAACTTATATCTAAATTAGTGGTGTCAATTAGAGCGTTAACGCAGACGATTAAGTTTTTCAGTTTAACGCGTTAAAACGCAATTAACGCAGGGGCGGGGCTAGGGTTGGCCACCCCACTCACAACTGCTGCTTCTGTCACTTTTTCTCTTGACAAGAAGTGCATTTATTCAGTCGCAGAACGACTGAGAACGGGAGACGTTTCAGACGCACGCTCCACTTCACTTCAGCAGCAGGCGCGAGTCAAGCGAGCGCTGAAACGGTACTGTGCTCGCAGCGCTTGCTCTTCAATTGCATGCACAAGGGCGCCAGCGCGCGCTGTAGCCTGTATCCTTTCATATCAAGGTGCGAAATAAAGTACGTGCATGCAATGCCGTGGTCAGTTAAGTCATGAAGTTACCAAAAATGCGATTACACCCGATTTAACTCGCCAGCTCATTAATAGAGACTTTAAGACCTGAAGTGGGTCAGAAAACGTAAAAAGAGTTGAGAGAAAATATGATGCGTGTCAGATCCGGGTCATGTTCAGCAGCGGCAGCTCTTAAAGAAATAACAGCCAAAATAACCTAATAAGCAGCTGCTGTGATGTCTGTTAATCAAAGGACAAAGAAAAAAAAGAGGAAAAAATTAATTTTATAGCTTTAAGGATTCATCTATATTTAATTTAGAATTTAGTGTTTGATAACTTCAATTTAAATTTCTTGTTACCAAAAATGCGATTAAAGCTGCCTTAAACTGTGCATGCATGTAATTTTATGAGTCACATTTAAGAACATGTCTCTGAAAAGGTTTTCAAAACGGTCCTGGAGCAGCCCAGCACTGTCTCATTCATCTAACACAGTGTTTCCCAACCGGGGTGCCGCGGCACCCTGGGGTGCCGTCTGTCGAGAGCAGGGGTGCCGTGTAAAAA
>NW_015544154.1:1030556-1031266 GCF_001515605.1 Sinocyclocheilus anshuiensis
GATTTAACTCGTCAGCTCATTAATAGAGACTTTAAGACCTGAAGTGGGTCAGAAAACGTAAAAAGAGTTGAGAGAAAATATGATGCGTGTCAGATCCGGGTCATGTTCAGCAGCGGCAGCTCTTAAAGAAATAACAGCCAAAATAACCTAATAAGCAGCTGCTGTGATGTCTATTAATCAAATGACAAAGAAAAAAAAGAGGAAAAAATTACTTTTATAGATTTAAGGACTCATCTATATTTAATTTAGAATTTAGTGTTTGATAACTTCAATTTCAATTTCTATATATTTCTGCTGAAGGGCACATACATATGGCATTTATTATAATTGGTTTTTGTGAAGATTGTTTTAAGTTCACTTAAATTAGAAGTTATTTTTTAAAGTCTAATAAATGTTCAAATTGATAGCTCTCAATTATACTGTAAGGTCGAATGGCTATAGTCAATGGTTAAATATTTGGCAAAAACAATGGCAATTTTATAGAGAAATCAGTATTGGTATCATTGATACTAGCCTTCAGTCATAAAAAAGATGCCATTAAACAAATATTTAAAAATATACTGTCTTTATGTTGTTTGTACATTAATTTGAAGATTGAATGTAAAATTATTGAAATGTATACACCCCTGTATAAATCTATACACCCCTCCCCCTCCTCTGACGAAACAACCCAGCGCGGGCTTACTTTAACCCAGCTGTTGATCTCTTCT